>NW_026713077.1:1207500-1512500 GCF_030625045.1 Achroia grisella
TAGGCCCCGACGGTGGCTGTCAGCGAATTATAATATACTGAATATTGATGAACAGCTCTGCGGTCCTACGGCTTAATTCATATTTAACGAGTTCCGGAGATCATTGAAAAAATGTAATTAACAAATTGATATAAATTAGCACTCAAATTGAAAGGACGAATTATAAACGCTTACTACAGCGTAATTCTGTTTAAAATTTACTATCAAATTTTTTAATTGATGCTGTCACTCCTTTCGTGGTTGCGTGTTCAGTCCCCGGACGGTGCAAATATTTGCAATTGGTGGGATTTCTAGTAATGGGGATTGTTGACCACATACAAGCTATCTAGTTTGTTTAACCAATGTAGTTCTTAATAATTTAGAACTAGCGTTTTATAAATATTGTTCTTATTATGACAAACTAGTGTACACTAAAGGTGTTCTGGAGGAATGGGGATTGTCAGTTTGACCTCCATGGAAAGAATTAGCTGGAAAGATAAAGTAAGAAATGAAGAAGTATTGCACAGGGTGAAAGAAAAAAGGCAGATATTGAATGCTATAGAAAGTAGAAGTGGAAAAATGTTGGTGCACTTGATAAGGCTCGATGAATTTTTGAAACTAATTATTGAGGGAAAGATAGAAGGAAAGAGGGGGAGAGGAAGACACAGTTACATCAAACATATTAAAGACATAATTGGAGTCGTGTCGTATCAAGGTTTAAATATTAAGATGGAAGATCGTAGAAAGTGGCAAGAGCTCCACCGACAAGAGCGTTGCTCTTAAGTTTACGAATGCATGAATGACCTCCAAGCGGTTCTCCCTAAGAACCATCATGATAAATTTCTGGTGAATTTATCACGATTTGACCTACATTATGTACTATTCCTGTTACACCTTATATCGTTTCATCTACATATATTGTTCATTACTACGCAATATAGGTATAAGCTGGTTAATGAAAAGCGTATACACAATTCAATTAAGCCCACTAATGAAACTACAGGAATCAAATTTATTAGTACAAGAGAATATTCACTGAAGTTTGTAATATACTCAGCTTTATTCAGCGACAAGTCTACATTAGTTGCGACTTTAAAGAAGTTTTTACAGACTTACATTAAGGATGTTCGATGTTTAAATTTTTATTTATTTTCCACACACTAATAGTTTTAGTCGACAGATAGGCTTCATATATATTTTTTAATAATAATAATGTTTATTTAATTCAGAAGGATCGTTACAATATTATTTATACAATAGGTTTCAAGACAATATCAATCCTTTTAGTATTTCTGCGTAGTCCTGGCTTCTGAACTAGCATTAGCCGTATGAAAGAAGCCAGTTCCTTCTCAATACATGAACTTTTATTACATTGTAGACTTGCTGCACCCGCCACTTCGTCCGCGTGGAATTTAACTTTATTTTTCTAAAATAAAAGTTAAAGCCTAAGTTACTCCTTATTACATCAGCTACCTACCAATAAAAGTCCCGTCAAAATCGGCCCAGCCATTTCAGAGATTAGCCGGAACAAACAGAGAGACAGACAGATAGACAAAATAATTTAAAAAGTGGTTTTTTGTTGTATGTACCGTATTTATATTTATATGTATGTACATATAAATATAAATACGGATAATGACGGGACTTTTATTGGTAGGTTTATATTGTAGTAAAAAACGGTTATTTCAATATTTCAAACAGACACTCCAATTTTATTTATATGTATAGATTGATGAAAACTAATAATATACCTACAATGTATATCCTTATAAAGCAGGCTGATTGGCGGCTGAAATTGGCGATACGGAGATTTTATAATTTGATTTTGGTAAAGAAAAAATAGGAAACATCAAACGTTTTGCATTTTCGTCATTAAAAACGTAATATTGAAATTGCAGATATAATTTGGACATTGTCAATCTTACTATAACGCGTCTATATATCCTTAAATATTTCATTCAGTATAGTCCAATGATATTTCAATACCAACCTCATGAATTCCTTTATGTTCTGTGCTGCGTCTAACTTGAATATCAATTCAAATATATCGTTTGGATCTGAAATTATTAACTTGGAGTAACAAAAAAAAACTTGGTTCAAATAACTTTTATGTGTATCTATACATTTATATTGTTCACTCTTCAAATTCTTTATTTGAGAAGTACAGGTAACAAAGGTCTAGATGATATGTTTCAGTCTTCTGCTATTACACGTACAATAATCTGATGTAATGCGATTGTTCGATGAGAGGTAACTGACTGGTAACAAATCAAAATTAATGACAAAGACTGCGGTGCTACGTAGGATTCAAATATATCTAACAAAATAAGGTATGTCAAACATTGGGGGTCATTTCTTATCAAAAAAGCGATGTATATTTATTTATTTATTTTAATTCGGATTGCATCCATATTGTGTTAGTAAGCAACTTACAAAACTATGTTACTAACTTATAATATACAGATACAGAGATATATATATACTTAATTCATATATCTGTATCCACCTCTAAAAGCACTGGGTCCACAATGGTAGAGCCTACTTTTTTAACTCCACTTGCATTCTACAATACGCTTATGTGGTGAGCTACTGCAATGCAAATCACTTGCTTTTGCCATGATGTTGTAAGATATAATGCCTCTAACTACCACACCATAACAGTCATGAAGGGATGTTGTAGGTACGGCACAACCCTAAAAAATATTGACTTACATATTTCCAGCGCCCCTACTCCATATTACAAATCCGGAAGTTTGTTTATCTGTTTGCTGCTAAGTAAACGGTTGAGCGGATCATAATGAAATTTGCAATACATAGATTGCTAATTTGAAAAAAATGTATACAACCAAGCATACGGCCCATCTGATAGCAAACGCTTACCGTGGCTATAATGCGTTTCCTAGTTACGATATAAGTATTTCTTTGTATTCATTCTATCTCTATTCTTGGGTCTCATCAAAGCGTGATAGCAATACTTTCCATTTTTTCGGATTTCTCTAATGCTGTTCGTAGCACCTGACCATTACAGTTTCACTGGACGATAGGGGGCGAGTGCAGATGGCACTCCAAACCCGCGGAAGGACTTATGGAGCAGCTAAAGGCCAACTCCCGCGTGACGGATACGACTAGTCTGAGGGCACTGCTAGGGATTCGAACCTCGGCTCAGGCTCTCGTAATATCGATCGCCGTAGACTGGGGATCGATTGGAGGGGTCAAATTTGTAATAAACATTTACTTTTCACTCTACTCGGGTTACTCTATTACAGTAAATGTGAAGTTTTTTTTTGTTATTCTGAAAATTAATTATAAGTCTTGCACATTTCACAAAATCTTCGATTGTTCATGCAAATGAAAGATAGGTTATTTTTTCAGTTACGGGTAAATCTAAAATACACTTCATTCAGAAAATCAGACTAGTGCGAAACGTTGATATTTGTTGCTTTATCATATGAACAAAATTTTGTAGATTTTGATTAGTAATTGCAGAAAACATTTATACTAGCACGTACTATATAGAGAGAGAATAAGGGACATGCATCCTTATGAAACCTAAATATACATATCATCCTGCATCTCTAACACAGAATGAAGTTTTGTACAGACAAAGTCGCATGTATCAACTAGCATAATATATGTATATTCCCAATTCGCGATTCGAGATTACCACAAAGCTGAAGTATATTCAATGAACTTGTGAATCTCCAGATATATGGTAATCCTACTTGCGACGTTAGAAAAGGCTCTACAATTTAAAACATTTATTTGTTTATATATACTTTTTATTGCACCATACATACATATACTACAGATTCCTGTAGTATATATCTAAATTAACTGAGTAATAGGGTACAAAAGGCGATATTGCTATGCCTATGTAATCTCCTCCATACAAACTTTGGGTAGAAGAAAATACATAAAAGTTGGTAAGTAGCTCTAGAATAGAATGGTAAATTATATAATAATAATGTTAATAAAAGCAAGATCTTTTAAGCCTGTCTAGAACTGCAGTACGTGCATCTAAAGCAGCACTAGCAGCATCCTACCAGATTTGTCTGGGGAGAGAGAGAAACACAAGCAGTGAAGGTGAGGTCACGTCGTCAAGGCCCCCTTAAACACCCGGGTTACAAGTCCCAGGAACTGTTCGGAGTTTCCCTCTCTACTATAAGATGAACGCGGCACCCGCACCGTGAATTCATGGAATTCTAAGATGGTCGCCTCACGGTATAATGTGAATGCATATTATATTATATTCTTCGTCATGGTACAAAACAAGAGGCGCACAAAGAGCGTCAACTATTGTGGCACTGTACTCACTGGGCCCGACTTTCTGCTGCTTGCTGGTACACCGACCACGACGCTACTTGCTGGTACGCCACAAGGACATTGTCGATTATATATAAACCAAATGTAACCTGAAATTGAGGGTACCGCAGCTGGAGTCGAGCCACAACGCGAATTTTGGTTGCGTTTGTGGTCCGGGTTCCTCCAACATGCTGCCTACTTTATGAAGGAGGACTGCTAACCGAAGGGTGTGGTATATCGGCGCTACCCTAGCCGATTGCCGTCTTCAGTGCCGTGACCACACAGACAATATCAATATATTTACATATAATTTAATATTTATAGACTTTAATGAATGTGTATATACGAGGAAGTTTGAAAGTTGCGCCGGTTATAGAAAAGTTGCGAGGTAACAGATTGAGCTGGTATGGGCATGTTATGCGGAGGAATGAGGATCATGTCTTATGGAAAGTGTATAATATGAATGTGGATGGATGTAAAGGGAGGGGACGCCCTAAGAAAAGATGGATAGATTGTGTGAAAGATGATATGAATAAAAGAAGAGTATGTTTAGATATGACGACAGATAGAGAGCAGTGGAAGAGAATGACATACTGCGCCGACCCCAAATAATGGGATAAAGGCAAGGCAATGATGATGATGATGATTTATAGACTCTAAATATTAAATTATATGTATGTTAGTACACAAGATGTTTATAATATAATAAATAATAAATAAATAATCTCTGTACAATTCACACAGCGCCATCTAGACCCAAATTAAGCTACCTAAAGCTTGTGTTATGGGTATTTGACAACTGATACAAATACATAGATATGTTTTTTTTTTGTAAATACATACATATTATACATAGAAAATACCCAGACCGATACAAACAATCATACTCATGAATACAAATGTTTGTGCCGTGCGAGGAATCGAACCCGCGACCATCGGACGTAAAGCGGTGTGCTTGACCGCCACCGAGGTCGTCAATATAAGTCTAGTTACCTAACCAATTCTATACATATAAATAAAATTGGAGTGTCTGTTTGTAATATTGAAATGGAACAACAAGTACAATATAAATACACAACATAAAATAATGTAAGCATCGAGTAACATTCCGAAAGTAAACAGTTAATTTGTAAACAATACCAGTATTGCGATTTTGCGAATTTGTAAATCTAATTACTTTTAAAAGCCGTTTCCATTATTTAAGGAAAGAGAGACGTTGTTAATGGCCAAGATGAGCGATGGAAGTAGTGTTGTCAGATTGGGAATTACGACTTCAAAAGTGGGGAGATATTTTTTGTGATATGAGAAAATTTGAGACGAACAACTGCTAAGAGCATTGGGGAAAAAATTAAATACCACACCGTCTTCCTTCCGATGGTCGCGGGTTTGATTCTTCGCATGGTACAAACATTCGTATTCATAAGTATGATGGTTTATATCGGTCTGGTTGTTTCCTATTTATATTATGTAGGTATTTACAAAAAAAAATATATCAGTTGTCTAGTACCCATAACTCAAGCTATGCTTAGTTTGGGAGTGAATACCACTATGCGAATTGTCCTGACATACTATTATTATTATTTTAGAAAGTTAATAAGAAACGGGAGCTTATATATCAAAAAAAGGAGGTCATTGATTTCGCAAAACAAAATGAAGTATCAAAAATACAAGAACAAGTTCCAAAAATAGTCGTCCATTTGGGATATTTGACATAATTTGGGGGAATACCAGGTGGCCATCTGGTAACACTGGATGGAAGTGGCCAGATTTCCCGATTACGAGTTCTCAAGTATCCTTTGTGAATAAATAAATGTAGACAAAGGTTCTTATTGATAAGTTCAATGACTCAAGCTTGAGTACTTCCAAACAAAGTACGAGTAATATTATAAAGATTAACGATTTTATATTTTATTTATAGCTAGCTGTTACCCGGGATTTCATCCGCGTCGAATTTAATTGTTTTTTTTATTAAAACTAACGTAAAAGTAAGCTACTCCTTAAAACATTACCTATATGCGAGTTTGTATCCCGTTAAAATTGGTCCAGCCGTTTCAGAGATTACAAACAGACATACAGACAAAAATTAACTATCATATGCATTTAGCGAAAAGCTAATAATTTGAACTTACAAACAGACACTTCTATTTTATTGACGTATTAAAAAAAATGTATTTGAGCATTTCCATCAGTTGTCTAAGTACCTATAACTAGATGACGTTGTGTGAGTTGATATTATTACTGTTACTGCCAGCGCATATCACAAACCATAATCAATTAAAAAAATAAAAACTCTCCCCGTATATTCTATTCCATTTTTGCCTTGCTGTAGCATAAAAAATGAAATCAAAATAAAATCTTTATTCATGTAGGTCTGTTATAGATTTATGATATATCAAATCTACCGTCAGTTCGCAGTGCATTCGAGCTAATTTTTTATTTTTTATTTATATAATAACTTCAATGCACAAAATACCAAGGTAAAAGTACATATGGCGGACTTAACGCCTTACTTAACTCTTTTTTAAATTCGATTGAGAAGAATATCGTGACCGCCACCATATGCTATTGGATTTTGTGTCAAAAATCTAATCAGTGGCCGTAAAAACATCACATCAGCCCCACAAAATAATAATAGATTTAGTTAATAAATAATCATTATTATAACTTCCGGTTTTTCGAGAGTAGTGGTGTACAAGATGGTGGCCTATGAATAGTGACTCGGACAAAAAGGGCATATTACGAGCAGCCCGCCAACGTAATGGACGAATCATGCGCTTGTTTCTAAAACATTAAAAGATTCTTTCATCTAATTGATATGACCAACAAATTCCCAGTCCACCTGACAAGAAATAGTAAATATCGCCAACATATTTCACCGGCGAATGAGCAAATGCAACATTTCTAGTTTTACAACCTGCGCCGTCGTAAAATTTCAAGCTTGCACTTCGTCAGCGAGTTCCATGAATGACGTTATGGAAATTGTGGTGTATAGAATATTTACATAAACGATCGTACAGCTATATAAATATCCAGGCTGTTTTTTTTTTAAATTATTGGGAAACAAGCTGACTGACGACTGGGAAACAAGCTTTTTTTTAAATTATTGGGAAACAAGCTGACTGTTCATGTTTACAGTTTACCATCAGGCCTGTCAGTACTACAGACATCAAGTTATCGGTGGTCTAGGGGTCTAGCACTGCTTGTTGGTAACTTATATTCACACATTTCAATTTAAAAAGTTAAAAAAATATTTAAATCAGCAAGTCACAAGTTTCTTGCTTAATAACAAGCAAAGGCAGCTTTTCGAAAGGGCGGTAGATTAAAATAAATAAGTATGTCTATACTAAAGTGTTTATATATTATGTTAAGTTTAGTTGAATAAAGAATTTTCTATTTCTATTTATTACTAGCTGACCCCGCAATGGTTGTTTTACCATATAAATTAAAATCGCTATTAAAAACTAGGGGTTGGTGATAGGATGTAAAATTTTAGGGTTGTATGTATTTGTTAATGCCACATAAAAATATAAAAAAAATGTTAGGGGTAGATAACCCTTATCACTTAGGGGTATGAAAAATAGATAGTAACCGATTTTCAGACCTACTGAATATGCATATAAAATTTCATAAAAATTGGTCAAGCCGTTTCGGAAGAGTATGGTAACTAACATTGTGACACGAGAATTTTATATATAAGATTTATCTATAACAGACAGTGTCTATAAATATAAACACGTATGATAAATCAGCCATAACTAATACATAATGTACCTACAAATAGAAAACACCTATACAATACACACATATATAATAAATAATAAAGCGATTTCCCAAGTAATTGTCTCTGCGAATACAGAATGCAAAATTCTCTGTAAATTCATTTTATCCGTCCATTATCCGTGCAGTGAACAATTGCGCCTTTGTTTCAAATAAAAGGTTTCGGTGGAGAGTGTATGAATTAAAACATTAATAATAAAATGTTATGTAGGTGTTTAAAATTAAAGTTCAACATAAGATGGTAATCATATATTTTTTATGACAACACTTAGAAAGTAATAATGGTATTTTTAGCCTTTTATATGGCAACCTTTCTCCTCTAATCCGAAGCACGGCACTTAATTGTAACTCTGTATATCGCACTATTCCTGGAAAAAGGAAGTAAGTGATTTTCACCAACTTTTCAGGAGCTTAAAAAAACTGTCCTATATTTTTTGTATGAGTTCTAGAAATAAGTTTCAAAGAGAAAATCGTAGGTCACAGTTGCCTTCAACTACATGTGTTATTTAATTTAGGAACAGCTTCATGTACTTCCAGATAATCTAAAAAAACACGGTTACTTCTGTATTCCACGAAACACAAAGAACATTTGCAGGGGTAACTACAATTATTGCTTTTTTGTTATGTATTTTGAAATATATGAACAAATTTAACTCTACTTACGCCTTTATACCCTTCTATATTTCATTATAATCTAGAGTTGCAAGTATAATTACGTTGTTATTTAACGGAAAATCATTTTTTGTACATCGAGTTACGTATTTCTAGGGAGCTATTTATTTTAGTTTAGTTAGTGTATTTATAAAAATAGCTTTTATAATGCGGAAAGTAACTGAATATTTAATTTGTATCATGTAATACCTACTTCTTATAGTAAATAGTCCATTATGTGCGTGCATGTAAGTCAAAAGTATAAATATAGGGACAAATTAATTTAGAGAATATGAAAACAAACAGGGTTATTATTAATTTTTTATTATTTAAAAAGAAATGTTTATTGCCTCCATAATCCACTTAATCAAAAAATGTTAAAAATAGTGATATCTTTATTAACCTTCATTATCCTCAACTTCGGAATCGGACTCTGTGGTAGCAGATTTAGCACTTAAGCTCTTATAAAACCTCTGGTAGTTTGGTGTTATGTTATTATCTTTATATAGATTCATCAAGTCTTTGTATATATTTTAGGAATCGGTAGCGGCGCATCATACTAATGCCTGAGTTCAGAAGGCTCGCTGTGTGCAACTCTTTTTTTCTCATAACTCTTCCGCTTCTATTTGTCTACAATGATTGGTGTCTCGTCAGCGAATGCGTATTTTATTTGGAATTTCCCCGAACATTGAGGATCTGCCGAAATCTCTTTAATGTTACTCCAACTCGTGTAGTAAATATATTAGGTCCTAACATATGAAATTTCTAAGGGAGTAACCTAATTACTCCCTTACAAAACGCCAAATTCAGTTGATTTTTTAAAATACAATATATTTATTTGATCAAAATATAGTCCATTGCTATTTATGCACTTTTGCCATTTGATAGGTACTTTTATTGATCCCTTTACTAAAAAACCATTAGGACGGGAATCGATAAATCGGACTTTAATTTTTTCCCTTGCAAGAAATTATCCAAATTTTGAAAGAAAGCAGCAAGATCCGGGAAGTACGGTGGATATATTGGACATTTGAAGCTCTTCTAATTTCGTAACGTTGTCCTGAAGCAGCAGTGGCCTACGGTGATTGACCAGTCTCGGTTGTTTAGCAGCTAGCTTTTCCATCATGGTTTGCAATTGCTGACAATACACATCTGCCGTAATCGTCTGACCAGATTTAAGAAAGCTGAAGTGAACAACACAGGCACTAGTCCACTAAACGCTCACAAGTATCTTTCTTTGAGTTTGAATTTTATCTTGTAATCTTGTAGATTCACTTTTCATAACAGGTAATGATTCGATTTAAAATCCCTTCATTATTATGCCGGTTGGCTAATGTAACGCAGCAGTCTACGCACGTTTGTCGATTTGCTCCATTCAATTCATGATCCACCTTTCAAGCTTTTTTCACCTTCCCAATTTGCTTCAAGTGGATTAAAACAGTTTTGTTACTAACACTGCAGCCTGCATGGATGCATCCGCTTCTCACATTAGCCTTTAATTCTTCATTATCAACCTTGGACTCTGGCTGCTGCTTTTCATCTAGAATTTATCTTTGTTAGATTGCGGAGATAATGCGATTCTTTATGTGGAAACATATTAATTTGATCAATGACATTTTTGGTTTACTACTTATTTTGATTGGTCTATTAGTATGTTGACCTTGCTGATCAACACAAGTTGAAATTATGATGATTAGTACTTTAATAGTTTTCAGAAATCTTAATCTTAATATAATATTCTAAACGCGAAAGTTTGTAAGTATGGATCTTTGTTGCCCTTTCACGCAAAAACTACTGAATGGATTTTTACGAAACTTTACACTAATATAGCTTATGCATCTGAATAACACAGCATATATTTTTTATTGAAATTTAACGCGGGTGAAACCGCGGGCACAGCTAGTAATTTATAACAAAGTAACGTTTGCGGGATCAGCTAGTATCTATTATGAGCAGTGGGAATTAATATTGAATATTATTAGCTAGCAGTATAAGGTACATTCAGTTCTACTCGGTCCATCCTGGAAACCATCGTAGTTCCATCGTAATTCCTATTAGACCTATAATAAGATTCACTGCCAATTGTATATTCGTTTATTCATATTTAAATAGAAGTATACTTTTTATCTATTGTTTTTATATACACTTCTATCAATTCGCTCTGCTATGGTAAATGTCTAAAAGCAGATCGATTTTTCTATCATTTATTATTACTATGCCTGGCAAATTCACCTGATCTCCTGCTCCTCCTATCATCCATCATTGGTGCGCCGTCAGCTTATACAATTAGCTAAAAATAGTTTATTTTTTACTTAATTTTAATTACATGAACGTATTCATAATTTTTTTTTCTTGTAAATAGCATGTATTCAAAATTACCCAATGTTGCGGGTGAATATTAAGATGTTGCTGGTCGAGACGATGTATATTACTGATGATGATGAACTGACAATATGTACATAAAAATAATGATCTTATATACTAAATAAAAGTAGGAAAATGTAAGGTGGGGTGACACAGTTTAGATACAGCAGTGCCTAGTAGACAATATTGAAATTGTCTTACTAGACATTATTAAATGCAATTATTATTTTGATGTATCTAGGTGACTGTGTCCCATAGATATTCCCCCCTTGAGAGAAAAAAAATATATATATATTACACACAAAAAAATTATAAAAGTTAACTGTAAAATTTAAGATATTATGCACTTTAGTAACAATAAAAATTCATTATACCCAAATAACGACGTAAATCTTCGACTGTCGTGGGTTTAGGGTACTCGTCGATTGCTTGCCATTTTTCTTGCGTTGGTTTCATCCCTTGGCTCGTTATATGATAACCAAGAAAATCTAACTCATTTGTGAAGAACTCGCATTTGCTCATATTAATTGTTTGCGGCGAATAATTTGATTTCGCTAGCGCTCTCTTTGGTCTGTGCTTGTTTTTTATTCACCGAGATTTTTGCTTTCGGTGTCCACCAAAATTCTATAGCCACTGTTAGAGTCGGTTATAGCTAGGCGGTTAGACGGATGAACAGCACAGCGTTCCGTCTTATTCTGCGTCGAATCTAGTTTTCCGACGGTTGTCTATAGGAGCGCGGCATGTCACGTTTGTATGCCTTTTCTTTATATTTGCGATGATATAATATAAATAATAGTCATTTTTCTGACTACGCAATGACCGTAGGTGCGAATTTGACCTAGATCGGTAGTTGCTGCGTCTGTTTGTGTGTGGCGAGCGCTTTTCGCGTATATCAGCAATTTCTGATCGCAGTGTCGCAATTAGTGACGACAGGTGTGCAATGACGTCGGCGGTGACTGTTGGCTGTACTTTTGTAGACAGCATTTTTGCTTTATTTTTCCAGTTTCAATTTTTCGTCCAGAGATTATATCCAGCAGGCAGTTGTGTTTACTGGGGGTCAGTAGCACGGCAGGATCCTTGTTGCGCAGTATTGCCAACGACTTTTATGCCTCTTGAATTTCCGAGCCGGTGAGACACGCTTCTGGGAAGCCGGTGGAAATGTGTAATCGTTGGTGGTGCGCAGGATGCCGTCAGACAGAGATTTCTTGTTTGATCTCGTCGTTTTCCCAGGTATCGTCTCGACCACGTCGGCCAGATCACGTCGGGCAGATCACGTCGGGGTCACCACTGTTGCGGGTGAATAATAAGATGTTGCTGGTCGAGACGATGTATATTACAGATGATGATAAACTGACAATATGTACATAAAAATAATGATCTTATATACTAAATAAAAGTAGGAAAATGTAAGGTGGGGTGACACAGTTTAGATACAGCAGTGCCTAGTAGACAATATTGAAATTGTCTTACTAGACATTATTAAATGCAATTATTATTTTGATGTATCTAGGTGACTGTGTCCCATACCCAACATCAGGTATGAAATGTTACGTGTAATAAAGAAGTAACTACAACTACACTTTACGCATTGTGAAGTTTTGCTGGGCGGAAAGTATGTAACAATAATCACACATAAACTATCAGCTAAAAGTTTCGTAGAAGAAGTAAGTAATTAGAATTACACAATAGTCCTAGATTGTAAGATATAGGAACAAGTATTTAAGTATATTTACGTTATAGATTTTCTTGTAAATCTTCTTTTAAAATTTACGTAAATACAATTATGACTTTATGAGCGGGATAATTGTAAAGCGAATAAATGCAAATACGCATACCTCTATTTTATGCTGGAATTTTATGTTTTCTAAAGTCGCAAAATTTTAGTATTTTTGCATTTATTCCTTCATTTTTGTCGATAGCTTCATGAGATTTTGACAAAAGGTGTAAACCGTGAAGCTCGATTTATTTATGTAATAAAACATTTTTGACGCAAGTGTAGTTGCGGCCTTTTTACACGGGATGTGCGATATATTAGTGATAATAAATTCAACAAATATAATAATATTAACATCTCAAGGCAATTCACACAGCGCCATCTAGTCACTAACTAAGCAGAACTTATGTTATGGGTAGTTATATAACCTACTAGACAACTAATACATTACATAGATAATATATGTACATAGGTGCACTATACAATCATCATTCATCATTGACAACCTCGGTGGTCTAGCGGACTAGCACACCGCTTTACGTCCGATGATCGCGGGTTCGATTCCTCGCACGACACAAACATTTGTATTTACGAGTATGATTGTTTGTATTGGTCGGGGTGTTTCCTATGTATAATGAGTATGTATTTACGAAAAGAAAAATATATCTAAGTACTTGTATCAGCTATCTAGTACCCATAACACAAGCTTTAGCTAGCTTAACTTGGGTCTAGATGGCGCTGTGTGAATTGTCCTGAGATTATTATTATTATTATATTATTCCTAAAATACAAAAATTATACGTTCTAGAGAGTTCAACACACAAAAGGTGGTTTTATCACAAGCAAGCAATCTCTTCGAAACCTTTAGAGAAAAATCAACAAAAAGTGGTAAATAACGTAAATGTAAATTATATTTATTTACAAACGTTGAAAAGTTAGATCAGAGTTAGCGATTGACATGTACAAAGCACGATCGAGAGGTCAAGCACTGACGAGTGGCTTTCGATGCTGACATTTCACTATTCAACTGCTTTACTTGTATAGCCGAGTGCAGCATTTGTGAAATTGTTATTTTCTTTGCTTATTTAATAGATCGTTAGATATTTAATGTCGTGACATAATGTTGAATCGTTTATTATATTTGTATTAAATTTATATGAATCTTTAAACATTATAGCAAAACAGGTTGTAACAAAATTCGGTAAAGATTTGTAAATACTCAAATTCAAATTCAAAATATCTTTTTCATGTAGGTCTATTGCAGACTCTTATGATATGTCAAATCTACCGTCAGTTCGGAATGATTTCGAGATGAGAAGAACTGACAAGAAACTCAGCTCGTATTTTATTTTAATGTTGTACATATTTACAATTATACTATTTCATGTAAATTCAAATTTGGGAGAATAGAGTGACCACCAACATATGCTATATAAAAAAAAACAAAAAATCTAATAAATATCCTTGATTAATTCAAACTCATTCTCACACACATACTCACAAGCGTCATCTAGTCCAAAACTAGGCAGAGTATGTATGGAACAAACACTGCTTAGCTTAGAACTGAACTGTTAGGTTTCACCCGCAAGAAATTTATAGTCCATGTATTATTCTGATATACAAGCTACATGCACTGTAAAGTTTCATCAATATCTGTTCAATAGTTTTTGAGTGAAAGAATATTCCATAAACTATCCATAGTCACTCATTTTGCATTTATTATATTATATATATACAGTTGGATCATAATAATAGTTTTTTGCATCGTGCTAGATATCGTACATCCAATTATTGAGGCAGTGTGCAAAAAATTTAGGGTTGCATGTATTTTTAATGACATATAATAAAAAAAAAATTGCACTAAAAAAAAAATGTTAGGGGTGGACAATCCTTATCACTTAGGGATATGAAAAATAGATAGTAGCCAATTCTGAATATGCATATAATGCATATGCATATCTCGAGACCTACTGAATATGCATATAAAATTTCATAAAAATAGGTCAAGCCGTTACAGAGGAGTATAGTAACTAACATTGAAACACGAGAATTTTATATATAAGATATAGACGTATATAGTTCTTATAGATCAAGTAAAGTTGTTACATAAATATATATCACCTCATTATAACATTAGTATAGATCCCTGGAAACCATCGTGATAAATTCATGGTGAGTTTACCACGATTCGCTAACTGACCTGACCTCATACTCGTTTTATCATCTTCCACTGGTGGCCCGCCAGCATAACCATTATCATATATGACATACAAGAAATATAGTGCCTAGAGATTTTGATACACTAAAGGTGCTCTTATCGCAAGCAAGCAATATGTTCAAGACATTTGGGTGGACAAATAGCGACAAAAAGTGGTAGATCACAGATGAAACTGATAGCGCAGGCGGGTGCACCATTCTATTATCATCCATAAGAAAAAAACATTGTATAGATATATGTATCTTTATGTACATATTATATATACTTTTTCCGAGTGTCACCTCAGTTGTTATAAGGCAACATTGATGCTTTTATGGGAAAATACGAGCCACGCCATGACAGCACGTCTCGATGTGCATTCCATATGCATTTGCCTGTAGACTGCCTCAACTATTTATGGAATTTGAGTATATGATATTCGAGGTTCCAGAGGAATTCTGTTTGTGTGTAATTTAATAGTTTGGCACTTGGGAATAAAGGCGGACACACATTACAACACAGCGCGTTTTTTTCTTTCTGAATGAGCGGTAAATTTTAAAACATAAGTATGACTATTCATAAGAGCTTATTTTTTAGTTTATTTGAATAAAGAATTTTCTATTCTTCTGTGTCACGGTTTAGTGAATTTGGTTTTCTATGGAGCTAAATCAATTAAATGAGAGTTCTCCGCTTAGTCTAATTATAGTTGCATAAATATATTTTGTAGAAATGGATAGAATTTCAAAGTTGGAAAGTGGCATAGTAAGGAATATGTACACAGACAACTTGTTAACAGCCTTAACAGATTTTGTAAGTTCATATTTTTCACATTAAAAAGTAGCCTATGTCCGATCTGAGGATCAAGACTATCTGAGTAACAAATTACATTTAAATCAGTTCAATAGTTGGGGATTATAAGCGTAATAGACTGATATATCTATATTCGCGTTTATAATATAACTAATTGTGTCCGCTATTTTTAATAAAGAAAAAATACTTAATAATCTCAACCAAAAATGCCAAGAAAAAAAGTTTCATCATGAGTAGCCTATGTCCTTTCTAAAGGTCATTGACACTCTAGACTACTGATAATATTATTGGGAGACAAGATATAGGTTTATTGGTAGATAAGACGGGCAATACGATCCACCTTCACAAATTTGTAAGGCGCATCACAGAACACCAATATCCTAACGGAAAGAATGTCAACTCCATACAAAAAAAATGGCATAAAAATTAACGATAGTGCTGACCTCTCACGGTGTCCCCCAGGCAACATTCATAGATCATGGCCTAGCGGGAAAACTCAAACGTCAATAAGAAAATAAAGGAGCCTACTGTATTACAGATATAAATTCAAGCCGTTTATGACTTGAGTTTATATCTGTAATATGAATAATAAAAAGCACGATATAAAGTGTATATTTATTGTTAGATTTTCATTCAAACAAAATACATCAGTAGTGTGAACAGGTGTACAGAGACATTATGTAATAGGTAACAAATAAATTTTGATTTTTTGATTTTTATTATATGATTGTATTATAATAATTAAGAGATTGTCGGAAGAAACGTCGAATTATATAATTTTTACAAATGTTGTAAAATTATTTTTTTCTTAAAAATCGACGTTTCTTCCGAAAAAAATTTATTATATATCTCTTAATTATTATATAACTTTTGATAATATAATTTGTGTTTTTGTGCTCCATACATTCATTTAAAAAATCAAAATTTATTTTTTCCTTTATTACAGTTATTATATTTTTCATTAATCCTTTTTTATGTGCATTTATTTTTAAATAAGTATTCACTATCGTTGCACAGTTTTCCACACACATTACAAAGTTTTTATTTGCATAATTTAATACTTGCTTTAAATCATTGTATTCTTTAAATGTATTAAAGGTGTGCATTATTGACTGCTCTGTGGTGGTAAAAATTAATTTGCAAGCATTGCACTCATGTTTGAATTTTTTAATAATGAACCCACACACATAAGTGCAAGCTTGTATTTCGCCACTACATTCTTCTAAAATGTTTTCATCAATATCATTAAACGCCGATTGGTTAGAAGATATTGGATCAGCCGCAGTGTCGGCAATCTGTTGAGTGTTTCGTACACAAGGCTTCAAAAAAGATTTAAAATTATTAATTATGGTCTCATTTTGGTCCATTTCACAGTTACCTCCACCCATCTGGGAAAGATTACTTAAAATAGCAGTTTTTAAGCCTGCTTTAAATTGGCCACTAGTTGGATTGTGATTACTACCACAATTTCCTCTAATACATCCAAATAAATTTTCAAGTGGATCTTGTTGTAATCTTCTAGTGGCCAAACTTTTTATAGTATTGTGTTTCTGTCGTAATACATTCCATAATCTTTCAACTCCATTAAGAGTCCACACCCAACCTTCCTGTGAAGGTGGTTTTCGTGAAGACCCAATAAATGATATGTTTTTAAAAAATAATTTCATTTCATTAATGAAGGTAATGTGTGTCGTAGAACATTTCGTATTTGTTGCTAAAGGCTTTCCTCTCCGCAAATCTGCCGTGTCGCTATTTAATGTATCGAAGAGCTTGTCCATTTTTGCGATTACGTTAGCCGTCACGACAGCTTCTGGAGTCAATCCTATAATATGTAACAGAAAAATATCAATTTAATGTTTGACATTTACATAGTATAAAGTAGAATCAAGATTTATTTTTTGTCCAGATAAAAGAGAATAAGGAAAATAAAGTACTATCTTTGGTGAAGCAACACCAAGTAAAGACAATATTTTGTTATTTTTTTCATATATTATTTTGCATTATGTTTTTGAAGGCCTCTGTGGTCTAGTAGATTAGCACTTCGCCTTGCTTTTGATTGTCACAAACATAATACAAATCAGTATGACCTACGAGTATGTCTAGTACCCATAAAACAAACAACATGGCTCTGTGTGAATTCTCCTGGGGTTATTGTTATTATTATATCGGGTAAATTAAATAAAGCAGAAAAAAAACTAATGTCAATTAACCTAACGGTTTACTTTATGGTAAATGGTAATTATCATGTATATATGACACCTATCATAGCACTCATGCTTTTCCATTCCCGAAAACTAAGATGTCATGCCTCTTATTCTGCAATTTCAGTGCCAAGTGAAGACATCTTACAAAACAAGTTGCATGGCAGCTCAAATAGGTGAGGCGGATATACTCGTGCAGACGCAGACAATATTAAGTCCATTTTTAAATGATAATTTTTAATTCAGAAATTAAACAGAAGTATCAACAATTAAACAAAATTACCTTGAGATATTTTGGCATACATTCCTGCCGCTACTGTATGACTTAAAATTTGTACTGCCAATTTTACTTGCATTTTTTGTTTTGCATTTGGATTCAAGTGTTCTTTTTTAATACAGGGCGCGAACACAAAATTAGTATTAGAGTTGTCTAGTTCATAAAACTGGACAATATGACTCCACTTTGCTATACCTGAAAAAATATTAGTAAATTATGATTAAAACAGTTTAAAATAAACTACCTTGGTATATTAATCTTAAACATGCATGTACATAGAAATTGAAATTGTTTTAAGTTAATTAGGAAATTTAATTCATAATAATTAACATATAATAAATTATAGTCAAGTCATATACCTGTTCCCTGTTCTCCTTGATCGGATGTTATATCTGTGTTACATTTAATATCATACTTCAAAAATAAATTTCTGAAGCACTTAATTAAATGAGGGGTATCAAATAGTGCAACAATTTCCTTGTCATTTAATTTAAAACAAGGGCAATTTGCAGTAGCCCCCAAGATTGATAGGGCTTTTCTGTTTACGCCATCCATATCACACACAGTAGCAGAGATATTAATATTATGCTCTTGACATTGTCCAATAACCTGAAAACAAAACATTACTATTTTAGAAACCTATGCAAAAGATACTATATAATACATTTTTTTTAAGTGAACTGATTTCTGCATGTTGGTAATAATTCTTAGGTCTTATACATTTGTCCATTATATATAAAAAAATGCAAAGTATAAATATGTGGACTGATGATTTTACAGCAGATGCAACAAAAATTGAAATAATGAAAATTGCACAAGTTTTTATTTAAAAAAATTCAATATTTATCGATTTTTTATATTATTACCATATAACACAAATTTTTATTAAATTGTGGTTAAATAAAGTAAAATAGTAAATATTGGGTTTACCTCTTTTATCAAAACTGTTAATCTATCAGCACTAACTGTGGAGCTAGATAAATAATAGGCAATTGGTTGTTTAATTTTTCTTCTAATGCCTGCAATCATGAATACTAATGCATGTGTAGCTAGTTGCGAGGATCTGCCTTGCACCCCATGGTCTTGAAAGCCTTCAATTTCATCATGTTTAACATAGTAATAAAGATGCTTTTTTATTGACATTTCATCAAACATGAGAACAAACTCATTCACTTCAGGTTCTTGTTTAGAAATGTATTTGTTAATAATTTCAAATAATTGTTGGTTTATGCCAACATTCATTGAACATTTACTTAATAAAACTTTTAAAGTTGTAGGTGCAGGAAGACAAAACATTCTTCTTAATAGTCTATAGCAGGTCGGGGACCTCTTATATAGTCTGAGGGCTATAATTTTGTCTTCAGTAGTCCACCTGCGACCCTTGGCATGTTTTTTAAAATTTTTCAGTTGCGCATGCAACAATAATGAAAATGTGGGACTTATTTTATTTGCCAGTTTCCTAATTCCTTCATCAGAATTAAATTTTTGTAAATATTTATTATTATTCATACATTTTTTTTTTTTTTTAATTGGCAGATATTTCTCATATATTGTTTGCATTTCATATATGCTCGGTCTTCATTTTTTCTAACTCCACCTGTACTGGCATTTGATGTACCAGGTAAGACTAATGGTCCTTGTATGTTTGAAGGTCCTGGTACATTTGAGGATTCAGTAAAGATTTCTCTGCTCATGCAAGTATTTGTTATATCAGATGGACCTGCTCTCGTATCCATATTGACTGACAAAAATGGCAAGGTCACCAGCTACAAACAAATACAAGTATTTTTTTAGGAATTATATAATATATACTATGCATATAAAAGAGCTGTTCACGGACTATTATGCCATAATTGTCTATAATAGACCCATAGGCCATTATATATATACTATAAAATTTAAGTTTGTTAAGGATAATAATGTGTTTGAAGAAAAACTTAATATTCATAGTGCTGACAATGTTACCCGATTGCAATATATAAGAATGAGTACATAGCAGTTTCTATATTGATTATTGCATTCCTTACTTGTTAATGTGTAATTATTTATATAAAAAAATCTATTCAAAAGAGCAACATGCAAGTTTCTCTCTCATTCTTCTTGTGATGAATCTGCATTCCAAAAGAGTGGTAGAATAAAAACTATGAGTATTCAGAAGTGCTTGAATTGAGTTTATATGAATAAGGATTATTTCTATTTCTATAATTAAAAAATAAACATAGGAAAATCCAAATTAACAATTGTGCAACAAATAATAATAAGTTTTATAGTTTTACCAACCTCTACATCTGGAGAAGCAAAACGTCTCAATTTCTTTGATGCAAAATCCACAAAAGCAGATTCTTTAAAATGCCGATGACATAGCATTCTATGTTCTGAATAAAGTTTTGACTGGAAGCTGACTGAAGACCATTGTTTATCTGGACAGCAATATTTAGCCCATAATTCGCAACTGTAATACAAATATGAATCAATTTAGAATAATATGTCTTCACAATCATGGTAGTCAATTAAAACATATTATTTAAACAAACATAATATATTACTACAAATAATAATATTCAATAGCACCTTAGTATACTCTAGTCTTAGTCATTAGGCCTAATTTGTTTTTGAAACTTGATAATATTTTGATTTATTTGGTACATTATCTCTATAATAGGAAGTCGCTTCTTCTATCTGTTCGCTTATATTTTAATGCAGTTTTTAACAATAGATAGAGTCATTCAAAAGGAAGGCTTCTATATATAATACATGTATATCCATGCGATGCCGGTGCGGGAACTAGTGGGCAATAAATATCTAAGATAAGATTTTATTACAATACAGTATTAGCATTTAAATATGCATGTTAATGTTTTTGAGGAGAAATAAATAAAATTATTAATTAACATTTAAAAGGCACTTACCGAGTAACATTTGTAGAGCCAGGTTTTGGAAACCTAAATAATACTGTTTCAGGATTATCGGCAGGCGATGAACCACACTTAAGGCACTTCCTCTTGTTCTCCTTCATTGTAAAACAACGGTCCAACCAATTACAACAACTAACTTGATAATTTAAACGAAATAACAAGAAAGTCACGAATTATAGTTTATTACCAGGATAAACACAAACTAAATACATGTATCTAACAATTACGGAGGAATCTATAAAGACTCAACTCAACGTAAGGGTAGAACTGTAAAAGATGGTGAAATATCCAGTAATAAAACAAAAGATGAAAAGTTCAAAAAGAAATTCAAAAAATTATGACGACGTAAGATGGCGGGCATAAACTTTCTGAGTTGCCAGCAGTCAGCAAAAAAATAACTAAAATGAATATAAAAGTAGTAACTTTTTACATTCTATGTATATCTCATAGATATTAAATAAATCTGTAATTATAATAATAGAAATTTCAAAAATGAAAGATTATTGGTTTAATCATATTTTATAATTATAATTTTCATTGGTTTACGTGTTTTACATAAATTATTTAGTTATAATTTTTAGCCTATTTTTTCAGTATACCGCCCTTAATATACATTTGTTTTATTTTTGATGGACTAGGAGAAAAGCTCTGGTATAATTTCTAAATGATAATTAATTATATCGTTATGATATTCTTAAAATGTTAATAAGTTGCCTTTTGAAATAATATCATAACTGGATAATAAAATCTCTAATAATGGCAACATAAGTCTGCCCCCCTTAGGTATTCTTTACGCCCCATACAAAGACGACAGGGCCTGAGGCGCATAACCAACATTACCCACAAGTGTACCAAGTTTCACTTAAATCAGTATAGCAGTTTAGGCGTAAAAGCGTAACAGACAAAGTTATCTTCGCGTTTATAATATTGTATTATGTTCTAGTATATACGATGAATGGCACCGATTCGTCTGTATCCCATTATGAATGAAACCCAACCTGCACGGTAATACAATTTGGCCGCCACCCAAGCTCCATGTCTGCCATGGTTTGGAATCACATTACCTATTTGCTGCGGGGACGTCGACTCATGTTTGAACGTCATTGCAAGGCCACTCCTGTCACATTATGCGAATAAGTAATGTGCTAAATTTAGCCATCTGCCATCCATACCAATGGAAGGGACATAGGATATCTTTTATGTTGATAAAAACAGTCCAAGTCGCGGAAAATATCTAGCTACTAAATATTGGTTTGTAAAGGATATATTTATTTTTTAAGAGCTTGAAATCAACCATTTCATATTCTGAACACAATATTATCACGTTTATGCTTTTTTTTTAAAGCTTTATTGTCCATGTATTACAATTATAACTAATATTTTAAGTTAGGATTAATTTATTTTCTTTATATATATGGACCATGTGGGTAAAAGCCTCCTCCAATTTGTTCCATTTTCCTCTATTCACAGCCAAGCTTATCCAGTTTTCCCCGGCCACTTCTTTAATGTCATCAGACCATCTCTTTCTCTGTCGACCTACTCGCCTTTTTCCTGACGTTTATGCTTATGTACTAATATTATAAATGCGAAAATAATTATTTCTGTCTGTAGTACTTTCACGCCAAAACTACAGAATATAATTTAAATGAAATTTGGTACACATATAGTTAGACCCGGGTGAAGGACTATTTTTTAATGCGAAAGAAAGGCAGTAAGGGGTTGAAAAGGGCAGATGAAAAGGTTGTTGGACCTATCGTTATTTTCAAAGCTTTAAATTTATTTTTTATACTGTTTATTCATCATCATCATCGCAGACCGGAAGACGTCCACTGCTGGACATAGGCCTCCCCCAAAGATCCACGACGATCGGTCCTGCGCTGCTCGCATCCAATGCCTTCCAGCGATCTTGATCAGATCGTCGGTCCACCTTGCTGGAGGCCTACTGTTGATTAAATATTAATAAATATGAAATTCAAAGTTTGTAAAAATTTTACCCTTTAAGGGGTAAAATTACATTAGGCTACAAAATTTTGTATGTAAATACAAGACTTTTGAGGCTAGAACGATGAATAATTACTTGGCTTTTTTGGGTAATAATTCTGATTGTTAAATATTCTTCTTAGGTATTCCACGCGGACAAAGTCGAGGTCATAGCTAATTGTACATAAAAAATGCATCCAATCTTAACTGGGGCGCTGTCAGCTGTATTTGAGTAAAACAATAAACGATGCTGATAGCGACAGATGCGATAATCCCGTCCTCGTTTCAGAGATAGTCGGCCTGCAGTCCGTTATAAATGGTAACAAAACATCAAGATGTAAACGAACGATAGATTTATAAAACACAAGCTGTTCCTGCGGTTTCGACCGCGTATAATAATAATTTCAAGCTTCTAAAAAGTAGCCTACGTCCTTTCTTTGGATCTAGACTGTGTGTACCAAATTTTATTTGACTCGGTTTAATTGTTTTGGCGTGACACACTAGCGGATAGAGTAGAATTTACTAGCATTAATTATTTACAAGAATTATATTGAAGTATACAAAAATATAAAATAATATAAAACACATTATTCTAAAGTAGCATAAACTACATAGTATGTTCATATATATAATACAAAGATAGCACTCTGGCGAGGTTAATAGAATCCTAAATCAATAAATTCTAAAATAGCTGTAGTAATTGATAACTATAAATGTATATTGCATTAATTTATGGCAAATTGTAGATAATGTATAGCAACGCTATTTTTTATTCTGGAGTACCTATATTATTACCTGAAGGCAGTCTTTGACAATAGAACTTAACTAATGTTTAAATGTATAATTTAAATTAATTATGGCCGAATGCCGACCACTGTGCGCCTACTAGTAATATTTTAAAACACAATTGTAGAATTTGAATCTCAGTGAAATAAGAACAGTTCCCGCCTCCTCAATGCTTGATCTTCTACAATGGATCGCTTGGGGACGATCTGTTATGCAGGTACGTATTAAGGATTTTTTTCTGTATATTAACTGAAATCACAAATAAGTTTATGATCCACCTGATTGAAAGTGGTTCTCGCCTATATATATTTTAACATGTATATGCGAAAAATGTATATGTATATATAATAACAAAAATAAACCTGAACAATTCACACAGCGCCGTCTAGTCCCAAGCTAGAGATTGTGTTATAAGTACTAGACAACTGATATCAAAACACAATTATATTTTTTTTGTAAATACATTCACACATATTATACTTAGAAAACACCCAGACCAATACAAACAATCGTACTCATGAATTCAAATGTTCACACCAAGCAAGAAATCGAACCGGCAATGATTGGAAGTAAGGCCGTGTGCCATACCGCTAGACCATTGAGGCCAAAAACCATTAGTACATTAAGGAAAGTTTCACCTGGATATCTAATTAACTTGTACAAAGTTTACGTGAGCAAAATTTACTCTAATTGGATTGGTATTTAACAGTTTTATAGAATTAAGGCCAGTGCAGATTGTCTCTGAATATTTGGTGGACATTAAATTTCTCATTACATTTACCGGAATCTCATTATACAGGCTTTTTCAATTATTAAATAAATTAAATTTCGTTTCATAATTAAAACAGTGGCGAAGCGTTAAATCCTTATTGTTCCGTATTCTGAATACTTCTCTAATATAAACAGGTTGTAACATCGGTTGGTTACTGGAGCAAAGGGCGCTTGATAATACTGGCCACTAATATTACCAAATTTGAAATTTAAAACTTGTGGCCACTTAAATTTAAAATTGTGAAGAAAAAAACAATTGAAAATAAGAACTGGAAGAAAAAGAGCTCCCTGTATTTTTAACTATTTTAAAACAAGAAGATTATTGATGTATTTGATATAATATAATTATTTTTATTAAAATATACAGTCTAGAGTGCGTGGCCACTAAACTGTACTACATATCGGGACGTTCCTGCGCAAAGGTGAGTAAGTTTGGTGCAACTTTGCTTACTTTGGGGTGTTCGGAGTGTGACCGTTCTTCCTGTGCGAAATCGTATTTCTCTATCAATATCTTGCTACTAGGGCGCCATATAGCAGCCAGTATTGAAGTTATTTAATGGATTTAATGCAAGCGAAGCTGCTGGTAAAAGCTAGTTGTATCTGTTTGCCTCTGTAAGGGATTTTATTGCCTACTTATTTATCGAATAAGGAATATTGCTCTCTATATATTCATTCCTAAATACGCCTCAGTATAAAAGCTCCCAACTCGGATTGGATCGGAGTTCATTTTATTGTAATAAGTTCTTTGTAAAGTTTAATAGAATAACTGAACGATTGAACTACAAAAGTTTATTTCGGTGAATAGAGACAAATGGAAAAGTTATACGAGAACTGTTTTGTAAGTACATATTATATGTGACGGAGTTATAGTTCAGTTAGTTTAATCTTACTAATATGATAAACCCGACAGTCTGTGATTATGAATAGATAGACGGACGGATGGATGTCTGTTACTCTTTCACGCAAAAACTACTAAATGGATTTTGATGAAATTTTACAGTAATGTAGCTTATACGTCAGCTATAAATTTCGCGGAAACAAGAGCACAGCTATTAAGATAATCAGAAATTATTAAATTGGAATATAAAATATATGTTATTTCTCAAATTTGAACCAACTTCTAAAATGAGCATGGTCTTAAATTGATTATTTTGTTATTTAGTCTGTGCCCATTTACATATAGAAAAATTAAGTAAATTATAATTCCAGTTAATTTCGAGTATCAATTGTTCGTTTTTAGTCGACAAGTTTAAATTACATTTTTATTACTTAATTGATCATTATCTGCCTAATTTGAATTTAAAAATGAATCTATATTTGTGTAAACATGTACATTCAAGCCTATTTGAAAACAATTAGAGCTGAGTTTCTTGTCTCGTAAACACTCCGAACTGATAGTAGATTTAACATATTCATCATCATCATCATCGCAGCCCGGAAGACGTCCACTGCTGGACATAGGCCTCCCCCAAAGATCTCCACGACGATCGGTCCTGCGCTGCTCGCATCCAATGCCTTCCAGCGATCTTGACCAGATCGTCGGTCCACCTTGCTGGAGGCCTTCCCAGAGATTAGATTTAACATATTATAAGTCTGTAATAGACCTACATAAATAACGATATTTTAATTTGATTTAAAGTTACCTTTAGACTTTTTCTTGCTTAGAATACACCACAAAGTTTTTTTAAAAATAGCAGCTTCAAACCTTACAAGTAATAAGCTTAATATATAACAAAGTTGGAGGTACGTAACAACTTTTGAACAATAGCACATCTGTACATGCCGAGTTATATTTGTGTTCTTTTTAGGAAGTCGGGATGTCACAACTGCGTTTAATAGCGAAATTAAAGCAATTTGAACTTTGTTCTACAATAAATAAGTGCGAAACCGTCTCGTGTTGAAATTAGTAGTTACCTAAATCTATATACCAACTTCGTACAATCGACTTCAACTTTTGACCACTTCCATAAAAGTAATTATAAACAGTAAATATTTCATACACTTGCCTCGGTGATCTAGAGGTTTAGGACACGACATTGCTTCTAATCATCGCGGGTACGATTTCTCGCACAGGACAAACATTTATTTTCATAAGGATTGTTTGTGACGGTCTATGTATTTCTTATGTATGTATTTAAAAGAGAATAATTCAGTATTAAATCAGTTATCACATAACACAAGCTTAGCTTGGAAATAGATGGCTGTATTATCCAGGGTTATCTATACATAAAAATTAAATAGGAGTGTCTGTTTGTAATATTAAAATAACCATTTTTACTATATGCATATGAACATAAATGTGTATGTACCATACATACACCAAAATAACATTTTTACAATTTTTGTCTGTCTGTCTGTTTGTTCCGACTAATCTCTGAAATGGATGGGCCGATTTTGATGGGACTTTTTTGGCAGGTAGCTGATGTAATTAGAATTAACTTAGGCTACTTTTATTTTAGAAAAATAAAGTTAAATTCCACGCGGTCGAAGTCGCGGGAACAGCTAGTTATATATATATAATTGATACCTATATATTACTCTATCAAATGGTAATGATGTCATATAGACTACAAAGAAAGTTTTTACGTTCCCATATACATTTCCCATATGAACATAGCACTTTATCGCTACACTTAAGGCCACACCTAAAGCAATAAAGGTGACAATGGACTGAATGGCGGGAATGGCGGCAAATGGCGTTGTAATGGCGTAAAATGGCGGATGGAATGACGGCAGAAAGAGTTACGAGATAATAGACACAGCACTTATTTTCAATTTGATGGATCTTCATATAATATCAGTTAAGGAGATGATATTGAGATAAACGACGTCTTATATATATCTATTTATATATTTGGTAATGAACGCACCTGATGGAAAGTTGCAACTGTAAGCCATACATATACTGCATATGGATATCGCATCGAAATTCGACAACCATGATACCACACATGCGTTGCTTAAATTATATATTTAGTACTTATTATTCTGAACATTTTCTGGTCAAGATTTTTATTTCTGATAGCTGTGATGACTCGTTCTAAAGCCTGCTTATGGTATATCGTCGACTTTTGTTACAACCTGCATACACAGCCACAGCTCAATTACTAGTCTGATTTACTTAAAATAAATAATAAGGTTGTCCGAAAACTTGACGACAAACCGGAAGCTGGAGATAGAACATGTTATGACAGCTATTAGAAAAATAAGAAGAGAAAAAGAAGAAACTGCAGGAGTTTCTTTCTTCTTTCTACAGGAGTTACAATTTGAAGCAATAAGGTTGAAATTATCGAAACTATATATATAATAGTGTTTATTTTTTATCTTTTTTATATCTATAATTTCATAACCACAGGGTACGATGATTTGTCTATCTGTCTTTACTGGCCAACTTCGATTACTTGCCTGATTTACTTAAAATTAATCCTCTTTGAAGTGTCTTCTAACAAAGTTATAAGATCTCTTATTGGATTGGACATTTTTCAATATGAAGATCAAATTGAATTATCACATTTCACAAATTGAAAAGTTTCGTACAGATTTGCTTGAAAGCTCAAGCAAAGCTCATTATTCAGTATTATTTTATAACTTGACAAGAGCATTGGACTTGCAATAACGGGATTTTGTATTTAAGATTTATGCAGCTACTAGCTATTAGACGCGACTTCGTTTGCTTTTTTGTAAGGTAAAAGATATTATAATAATCAATCATCCCACCAAATTTCTCGTAAAATAGAAATTAATAGAAAATAGTAATAGATTAAAAAAATATTTATTTAAATAAACTTAAATTGAAGTACTTTCGTATAGTCATACTTATTGTTATTAACCTACCGTTTAATTGAAAATTTTAAAAAGAGTATGAAGGAGGAGCCACTCTAATTCAAAAGCTTCAAAAATGAACAAATTTCCAAACAAAGATTTTATGTCATATTTATTTATATTTAATCTTCTGGGTAAGCGCGCCATATCCTAGGTCTTGCCATCATTTACCATCAGATGAGGTAAGACCAAGCGCAATCCCATTATTAATAAAAAAGAAATCGGCAGCCCAAAAAGTAAGTTTCAAGGTAGCTAGTTTTAAAAATGACGATACTACCATACAATTCATTAGAAACCTTTTTTTTTATAAAAAGTAGTCTATGTCCTTTCTCAGGATCTAGACTGACTATCTGTGTATTAAATATCAATCAAATCAGTTTTAGTACTTTTGGCGTGAAAGCAAGACAGACAGACAGCATTTATATTATTAGTAGGGATGTAGATGAAAAAGAAGGGTGAGATAACTAGGGAAATCACAAAAGGCTTGGGTGCGAACTGACGCGGGTGTACTGAATTGGAAATATCATATTGAAAAGTTGGGTCCTCGACGTGATGCCATCTCCTCATTGAAATGGAACTCATCTACATCACTATTCGAAGAATAGACATCTACACTAATATTGGAAAGAGGTAGTTTGTTTGTTTGTTCGTTCGAGATAATCTCCAGTTATGCTAATTTGTATTTAAAAAGTCTTTCACTATTAATAAGGTGTATTATTTCTGAGTACTATAGTCGATATAACATTACACTACATCCAATAGGAGCGGCGCAACAATGAAAAATGTGGCAAAAAATATTCATTCTGAGTGCTTCAGTAGCGTAAACGATTAAAGTTTACATTTAACCGTTTACCATCAGATGGGCCGTATGCTTGTTTACCACCTACGTGGTATAAAAAAAAAGTTACGCAAGAAATATGTACTACGGAATTGTTCTCTTTTAAAAGTGCTACCAAAAAGTCTACGACAATATGTATCTATCTTTTACGGTAAACGCACTATAATCTTTTTTATAGTAATCAAATTTATTCTAATTTAATGCATTATTTGGGAAGTTATTACTTTGAGGTCCTTTTTACTTATTTTTTATACCACGTACATAAGTAGGCAAACAAGCATACGGCCCATCTGATGGTAAACGATTACGGTAGCCTACGGACGCCTGAAACACCAGGAGTGTCACATGCGTGTTGGCAATCCTTAAATATTTTCAATATAGCATTTTAGCAAATAAATATATAAGAATTGAACCGCTTACCACATATTATAATGTAGCACTGTCACTTACCTGAAAACGAAAAGAATAAATATAAGTTATTTGTTTATATTGCATTTTAGTTATGATATAGTAAATTTACATGCATAATATACACCTTGTTAGCTATACGTTAAGGCAACGTGGATGTAATGAATGTTATTTTACTTATTATATGGTAACTAAAAGACACCGACACAATAATTAAGTAAGTATAACTATTTCTAATATGCACACAATTCATGCATTCACGATTATTATATTAAGTAACATCGAATAACAATCTAACAATAAATAAATACCATACTAAAAATCTAACAAATTGATCATCAAACCATATTTCTCAATTTATACTACTTCCTGTGTCCAGTACAGGATAAAAATCAACAACAGGACAAAAAACAACAAACTTATTATAACTGCCTTGTTTAAATCTACTACACTAGTATAATAATTCAATCTAATTACATACATCTTTATGATGTTTTCAAAGTCTTTATTCTATTGCTTTCAATTTTGTGAAAACAATAATCGTATTTAGTCGAGGCGAGGTAGTTTAGGGAGGCCTACAACTTTTCCATATGTCCCTTTTCCTTTCTCCCGTATTCCTCTTATACCTTAGTCTTCTAGTATCCATAACACAAGCTCTGCTTAGGTTACTACATGACTAGATGTTATTATATTTACAACATTAATAACCAACACATAATATATTTTATTCGAATTTATGCAGACAGCTCCGCGATATATAACTACCTTATACTTTTACTAAAAGCGAAGGTATATCTGTCTGGTTGTTACCTTTTAGGACTAAACGTTAAATTCATAAAGTGGACTAAAGAACAGGTAAGGTCGCGGAAACAACTAGTGCTAGTATAAATGAAGTAACAATGTTATGATAACGAAATAACAAAGAAATTATAAGCGAGACACGCTTGAGGGATGAACATTCTTAGTAGAGACGACGGGGCAGGTAATTGAGAAAAATAGCTGCGGTTATAGGTTACGGTGGGGCGGGACGACCGGTACGTTTTGTGGTAAAAATACCGAGGAACGCTTATAGACTTGTGGCATTCTAACGGTATTAAAATAATAATGATAATCCTGAACAATTCAGACAATACCGCTTACACCAAACCCATATGTTTTGTGGTAAAAATACAGGTGAACTCTTATAGACTAGTGATGTTCCAACGTAATTAATAATAATAATTATAACCCTGAACAATTTACACAACTCCACCTAGTCCAAAGCTAAGTAGAGCATATATGTTTTGTGGTAAAATTACCGATAGACGCTCATAGGGTTGTGGTAGTGTTATTATAATAATAATAACCCTAGACAACAGCGCCATCTAGTTACAAGCAAAGCACGTGTTTTTATATTGGATCAAATCAAATCAAATGATGACATCTGTATTCATATAGGTATGTATATTACAGACTCTTATGATAAATGAAATCTACCGTCAGTTCGGACTGCATTCGATCTAAGAACAACTGCCAAGACACTCAGCTCTTATGTGTGCCAAATGAGCTTGTACAAGTTTATAAAAATACATTTATTTCTAAATTCAAATTTGGGAGAATAGAGTGACCATCAGCATATGCTATTGAAAAAGCAAAAAGTCTAATTAGTATTCGTAACCCGAACAGGCCGATTCCCACAAGCAGCACCCGTTCACGATTATGACGGATGAGTATTTTATGTAATGAAGTAATCTGTATATATTCACCTTTTGGTTGTACATATGTACCTGCTAACTACACGGTAATTTGTACCCTAAATAGCACCATGATAACGTTTCATTTGTCTTAATTATGCGAGTGCTTTAAGTTAATTTTGCCATTTAGCCAGCCCATTATCTTAATCCTTACTTACTTATATTATAAATGTGAAATTAACTCTATCTCTCTGTCTGTCGTGCTTTCACGTCTAAAGTACAGAACCGATTTACATGAAATTTGTACATAGATAATCTTAGACCCTGAGATGAAAGTTTGTATCGTCATATTTAAAGCTAGAAAGCTTAAATCTTATTTTTTAGGCTGTTGATTAAATATAAACAAACATAATATTCAAAGATCGTAAAACTTTTACCCCTAAGGGAGTAATTTTTTTACAAACTTTGAACACCTTATAGGTGTTCAAAGTTTGTAAAAAAATTACTCTTAAGGGGGTAAAAAATGTAGAGTTTGAAAATTATTATATAATTATATATACATGAGACTAATTATAGGTTACAAAGTTTATGCTGATTAAACCGCGGGCACAGCTAGTATTGCATAAACTGTTAACATTTCAAAATTGCTGGATAGTCAAACGGCAAATATAAACAAAGTAACAACAACAGCTGTACAAGTCGTTATGTGGATTGCATCTTGCCACTCAGCAATTCTAGAATAACATCCAAGTCAACATTGTACGGGATACACTTTATAGTCACATTTAGTTAAATCTGAGATATATACTTCCTTTCCTGAGTTTATTACATGGATTTAAATAGAAATTAAAATAGAAATAATCGTTATTCAAATAAACTCATTACAAGCAGCTTTTGAATAGTTACATTTTGATTTTACCACTCATTCGGAATGCAGATTCATCACAAGAAGAATGAGCATGAAACTTGGGTGTTCTTTTTTTGAATAGATGTTTTTTTTATATAAATAATTACAGTATAACAAGTAAGAAGCATGCGATAATCAACATAGAAGTCGCTACGCACTCATTATTAGTGTAATCAGATAATATTGTCAGTGCTATAGATTTTAAGTTTTTCTATAAAAAACATTATTATCGTTAACGAATTCTACAATTTTATATTTTTTTTTTTTGCAAGGAAGTGTTTTATATGACAATTAAATCCTTTTTCTGGCAGGGTTAAAAAATAATCTGGTATTTTGTTGTAAAACTTTACCCAATTGCCATAAAAAAAGTGCCAAAAATGTATTTCTCCATTTGTGTTGTGATATTTTCAAGGAAGTTCATTATTACAAGGTTAAATCACACTTGTTACCGGCGAATATGTTCGTGTGGAATATACCTATTATTCATTAAAATGTAATCTACAGTAATAAATGTAAATCACACAATACACTTATAACATTAGTTTTCTGCGAGTGAAAATTTAAGTAAAAATCGATCTAGCCGTTTTTGAGATTCGAAATAAACAAAAATTGTAACATCTTTTTTCATATAAGTACCTACTGTAAATACTTTCATATACATTTAGTGAATTTGTTAATTAAAATTACAAATAGACACTTCAATCTTATTTGTTTGTATAGATTAGATCGATAGATAGATAAATTGTAACTAATGACGTAATGATACAATGACAGTTTTTTACTTTTTTAATAATTTACCAGATTACCGGTGTGTAAACACTGTATTGGGACCCCAGTCCTCTCAATTCTGTGCCCCGACACATCTCACAAGGCAGCTTTGTGAGACATGCTTCGGTTCAATGGTGAGATTGGGCAGTGAAATTGCAGCATGACAATTTAGTCCTTTGGACTAGCATGAATGTCTACGAACTATGACTATGACTATGACTACGAACAGTCCAATCTCTCGAATCGACTCTCGAAAAATACATTAGTTTAATAAAAAAAAACATTACTACTATGTCTTTAACAAACACATGCATATATACTTTTTTGTATATTGTTAAAGTCTGTAGTCAAATTGAGAAGAGAATATATCTTTAATATTACTTGCATGTAGTCTTACTGAATGTTAAATTAATTATGATCTAATTACGACCACTGGGCGACCACTAGCATTTGTAAAGAGGGATTTCTTCGTAAAACACAATGAGTAGGTCATATTAGCCACTTTATAGTCACGATAACATGACAAAGGTACACATCTGCGGGAGATTTCGTTTGTAACTGAGTGAAATGTGAACGCCTGTAATGAATACAATAGAACAGAAAATTCTTTACTCAAATAAACTTAAATTTAAACTATTCTGAATAGTCATTACAATTTTTTGAATCTAGAATTCATTCGGAAAACTATTTCGTCATGAAAAGAACAAGCAAAAAACTTGCGTGTTGCTCTTTTAAATAGATGTTGTATCTTTTCATTTTTAATTTAAAATATGTGAATGCTAACTACCAACTAGCACTAATTCATTAGAGTCAAAACATTAAATACACAATAAACTGGTCAAATAATTAAATAAGATTAAAACAGTCGTTGTGATTATATCAGATCAGTCCCTATATGCAGCACTCGTACGAATATGACGGACGGAATGAGTAGTAAATAAACGGTAATTAGTTTGATAAATTACATATTAAATAGCCAATTTGGAATGTTTATTTATGTAATTTTAATAGCAAAAATCTGAGTGACCGCTTGATGGTAAGTCGTAACCGTCCCCTATATACATGTACATCAATACGGACAGCAGGTTATCATGTCACAGATTATCATGTTTCAGATGTCTAAGATTCATGCCTAGTATCCTATAATGAATGCATGATCTGACTCTACAACTAAAACATAGCTCTTTTCGAACTATACTAGTTCTGTTGACCGCAACCAGCCCCAACAGCTTCACGATAGAGGAAAAGAGCAGATGGCACTCCAAACAAGCGGCTGAAGGTCAATTCCCACCTGACATATAGTTAGTCTGAGGGTACCGTCATCAAATTTGGCCATCAAATTCCAGGTTTTTTTGGTCCGTCCGGGGACGTGGGATCGATTAAAGGGGCGAAACACAGATGACAAAGTAAACTGCATGGCGTCTGAAATAACCATGCAAACGTCTTTTTCTAGTCTACCCTCTGGTAAAATAAAATTATGTACATTAAAGTCACCGAAAATAAAGATAGAGAACATAACAAAGTACATAAATATAGTTCAGAGTTTACCGACGTTGCTCGCATGATCTGATTGTGATGTTAAAACTTAGGTCCTCGCTCCTCTATAACTTTGAAGTCCATCAAAAGTTACCGGTCCACTTCCCAACTAACTGTGTTGTGAGTATACAAACTTTGATGTTTACAAACTTATAACCATATGTATGTATATCAGAGAAGATTGCCATAAAATTGTACAAATAAATAAAATTAAAGTTCTGTTACGAACAGATTCCAATTAACAAGTCTCCACTAAATTCGTATGAAAGTATATAAGGTACATAAATTAAATAACTCATTCAATAACTCATTTTAGTCGCAGACAGCTAATGTAGAAGATATTATAAGTTAACTTAGGCTATTTTTATTATAGAAATTTTATTTATTTGAAATTCACCTTCATTGCTCGTGATTCTCTCCCTGCCCAGTCAAATCTGATAGTAGCTAGCTAGTACTGAATTAGATAGACCGTCTAGTATTTTGCTCCATGTTCTAGAACATCGGTCACATCATTATCTCTAAGGTACACAATACGATTTACAATTTTAATAATTTTACGATGCATCGGCTTGCAAATTCGATGCTGGATAGAAGGTTTGGTAGGACAGAGGCATCCAAGGAGAATACTTTGTACTTTCTCTTCCTGATGTCTACTGGAACAACAAATTATAAAGTACGAGCTTTTAGACTTCTACAGTTCAGTCAAAAAACATTGATGGAGATAATTTCGTAAGAACAGGAAAGTATTTCTTTCACAAAAAGTATTCAGAAAGTACAAACGAGTTCTGAATAACATTTGATACGATATACAAGTAACAAAATACGAATGGGCACAGATCAAATGGAAACTTTTTATTAACTTAGTTACGAATTTCATCGCAATCAAAAATGCTCTTTGAGCACGATTTTGTGTCCTGATAGTAGGTACTTAATCATTGAGATTATTGAGATCCTAGAACTTACATTTATTTATTTGCACTACTATCATTACAAATTATAAAGCAAATAATAAGCACGCAAAACGAGATCTTAGAGCATTCTTAAAAATGGCTAGCATTTTTAAGAATGCTCTAAGATCTCATTAACTCTTATAATAAATTTTCTTTCTACTGTCCTCCCTTACTACTAAGTTGTCTCTTCCTTAATTGTATATTGCATAGACATTTCTTTAATTTTATATTATACTAGCTTTTGCCCGCGGCTTCGCTCGCGTTAATTTATCCCTTTAGGGGTGGAATTTATCAAAATCCTTTCTTAGGGGATAGGGCCTACGTCATAGTAGCTTTATGCATGCAAAGTCTCGGCCCGATCGGTTTAATATTGACAAAGTTTCATACAAACTTTCATCCCCTATTTTATGCCCTTAGGGGTAGAATTAATCAAAATCCTTTCTTAGCGGATGACTACGTCATAACATCACCCCGATTCGATTCAGCCCGATCCGTCCAGTGATTTGGGCTGTGCGTTGATAGATCACTATGTCAGTCACCTTTGAGTTATATATATTTAGATTATGGTATATTTATGTATGATGTAAATTATGTGTATTATTATTTATGTTTTTATTCCATCATGCGCATTATCCTTCTGTCTTTTATCCTTTAGCCAAAGGTTGTCTGGAAAATATCGCTAAATTTTACTTCCATACTAATATTATAAATGCGAAAATAACTCTGTCTATCTGTCACGCTTACAGGCTAAATCTGCTGAACAGATTTAATTGAAATTTGGTACACAGATAATCTAGACCCTGAGAAAGATATAGGTTACTTTTTAATGCAAAAAAGGTTGGAAGTATCGTCATTATTAAAGTTAGAAGTTTGAAACTTATCTCTACGCTGCTACTAAGCTATTAAAAAAGCTCAAAAAATTAAAATCCAAGGTCATTATTTCCGGGCAAAGTTGCGGGGACAGCTAGTAGGCTACATAACATAACTCTGTGACCAACAGCGGATTATAATAGCGAATAGCCATTTCATATATTGTAAAAACAGGGAGAATATGACGCAAAGAATATACTCAACGTGCAGAAAAAAAATAATTTGCACAACTAAATATTAGTTGTGTAAATGTCAGATATTAACACAATACAATATTGTAACTACCATTACTACATATGTTTGTTAACATAACATATAACATAAAATGTTGTATTTATTCATCTTTCCAATAATTTTCTTTACGTTACAGATGACGTTGTGTAAATTATTATGGGCTAAATAACTTGATTCTATACTCATCTTATCAGCATTTACTGATCATCAGCATACACTGATAGGATCCTCGAAAATTACCTCGTTTTTAAGCATCATACGATATCTATATTTAATTAAAGAAGGTTAATATCCCATGGGAATAAGGCAAGATGGCGCGGCGTGAAATTGTATATCACATATAACTGACATCTCACCTTGGGACACCAACATATACATATGTTAGGTTAGCTATCATTGCCGCTTATATATACGTAAACAAACGTATAATTAAAGACTCACAGTAGGTTCGTATCTAGTCTATTTGTAATAATACTTTGCATATATTTAACTCTACCTAGGTAGACAACAATAGGTAGAGAACAACATATCTACCTTTATATTAGGCATTTCAGCGGAAATCAAGTTGCTTAAGATATGTTTCTATTGAAGAGTATGAGTGTAGATGTTGAAGAGTAAAATAATATATGTATATAGCAACTAGCTGTAGCTGTCTTAACTAACTAGCTGTTTTATAGATTTGGGAGAAAGGACAGACAAACAAATTTTTATGAATTGCTAGCTGTCCCGGCAAACCTTGTTTTGCCTTAAAATAAAAAAAAAATTAGGGGTGGACTACCCCGTAACATTTTGCGGGATGAAAAATAGATGTTGGCCGATTCTCAGACCTACTCAATACACTCACAAAATTTCATGAGAATCGGTCAAGCCGTTTCGGAGGAGTATGGGAACGAAAACTGTGACACGAGAATTTTATATATAAGATTAATTTTTAGGCACGTAATCATACGGCACATCTGATAGTAAATGGTTACCGTAGCCTATGGACGCCTAAAACACCAGGGGTGTTACACGTTACCTACGCTAAAGAAGCCTAAATATACACTTCTTGAAAATTACAGGATACGCTAATGTAAGACCTTCGTCTTCAAGTATGGTAATCATTTCAGTACTACTAACATATTATACCGAGATAGACATTTTTTTATTACTTTAATATTTAGATACTTTGTACAAATTAAAAGTATATGCCTTCCATTGTATTCTACAACTAATAACTACATCACTTCACCAGTGAGAAAACTACCTTAAACGCACTATCTGAAGGATCAGCTAAAACACTGATAGCACCAACATCCAATATATTTATTTTATGGTTTGATGATGATGATGATGAAAGAGTAACTCTTTTGTTGTAGATTCTGTCCTGATACTCCATCAGTGTATGATATACATCCTCTATTGTACCACATATTTTACAATTTTGTGATTTTTTTACTTATAAGAATCTGTAATAGACTTAACCGAAAAGGTATTTTGATTTATTTATTGCCATAACAAATCTTCAAGAGTTATCAGACAACTATATTAATCAGAATCCAAAATAATAATTAGTCAGTACAATTGACATAGCGCCATCTAGTCCCAAGCTAAGGAAAACCTTGTGTTATTGTTACTACACAACTACAATACGTAGGTACATTTTGTGTAAATACGTAAGAAAACTTCAAAATCGATACTGACAATCATATTTTTTTTTTATACTGCGATAGTGGCAATCAAGCATACGGCCTATCTGATGGTAAATGGTTACCGTAGCCTATAAACGTCTGAAACACCATAGGTATCACGTGCGCGTTGCCGACCCTTAAGAGACCTTAATATACCCTTCTTGAAAAACCTCATGCTGTAGTCTCGTGGGAAAAACTCGGCAGGAAGTTCATTCCACAATCTAAGTGTACTTCTGAATATAATTGTCTGCAACGTGCAAGCAATTGAAAACGCAACGTAAGTAAATCGGTACTAAACCGCTCGACTGTCGAGTCGTCAAAATATAAAAGACAAAAACAATCCAAATAAACCAGTCACAATGTCAAAATTGGAATTGGATTCCCATGCGAATTCTCATGTTGTCCTTCGACAAATAGGTTCGAATGCCCTCCAGGCTTAATTTATAGCGAACACTCGAAAACTGGTTGATACTTTGTAAGTTCAAACTTGCATCGTTACATCCGGGGATTTTTTATATTGTTTTTTGAGGGGTGGTAGCGGATTGTTAATAATGGGGAGTGTTGACCCCATTGCTAGCAACGTTACTCCTTATTACATCAGCTACCTGCCAAAAAAAGATCGTCAAAATAGGTCCAGCCACTTCAGAGATTAGCCGGAACAAACAGACAGACAAAAGTTGTGGTGTAGAAATAGAAATAGAAATAATCTTTATTCAAATAAACTTAATATAAGCACTTTTGTATAGTCAAGTTTTTTTACTCTACCGCTTATTCGGAATGCAGATTCATCACAAGAAGAAAAAGCAAGAAAATTGTGTGTTTCTCTTTTAAATAATGTAATGGTGTATGTACCGTATTTATATGCATGTTGTAAAAATATTACAAACAGACACTCCAATTTTATTTATATGTATAGATAAAAAAAGTATTTTAGTATTTCCACCAGTTGTTTAGTATCAATGTAATAAATGAATATTATTTGTGGTATCCATAACACAAGGTTGCTTAGTTAGGGACTAGGTGGCGCTGTGTGAATTGTCCAGGGTTGTTTTTTATTATTTATTTATAAGTATCTCTCTTTCGAAGTTGGTCAAATGAATTGCCTCTGTTCCCTGCAATAAAATGTGGGCATTCCGGTAAATGAGACGAAACCTCGTACAAGTAGACCTTTTAGCTTGATGAATCGACGAATTTAGCGAGGTCTAACACTACTGACTTTGTTTATACCGACCTAGTTAGAAATATTAGAAAAAGGAGGTTTTAAAAATGGTCTGCCTAAAAAACGGCACTATACATTCTTATCGCTTATTCGCGCAAAGCAAAAAGTAAGCACATTTTAAAATTATTTTTTATACATTTAAAATAATTTATTTAATTAACTCTTGAGTCATCAAAACGAGTAATAACTGTTTTAAATTATGTTAGTTGTGTATATTGATTTATATTTAGCATTTATGTATTTTTTACTTAGTATAATAATAATAAAAAACCTGGACAGTTAATACAGCGTCATATAATAATTGTGAGCAGAGCTTGTGTTATGGGTACTAGACAACTGATATAAATACTTAGAATTTTTAAATTTTGTAAATACATACATAATATGTAAGTATAAACATCTTGGCCGATACAAAAAATCATACTCGTGAATACAAATGTGTCCACAGTGAGAGGAATCGAACCCGCGACCATCGGAAGTAAAACGATGTGCTAAACCGCTAGACCAACGAGGTCGAACATATATTTACATTTAATATTAATTTACACATAATAATTCCAGTAACTTTATGACTGTTTTCGCCACAACTGCCCCACAATGCTTTCTATATACCTAAACATTAGCTGGTGGAGAATGCCATACGACATTAAGCTCATCTCTTTATACAAGTTTTATTGTGCACTAGCTGTTTCCACAACTTCCTCCGCTTGGAATTAAACATTATTTGTCTAAAATAAAAGTAGCCTAAGTTACTCCTTATTACATCAGCTACCTACCAAAAAAATTCCCGTCAAAATCGGTCCAGCCATTTCAGACATTAGCCAGAACAAACGGACATACAAAAATTATAAAAAATGTTATTTTGGTGTTTAAACCATATTTATATTCATATGCATATAGTAAAAAACGGTTATTTCAATATTACAAACAGGCACTCCAATTTTATTTATATGTAGATATAGATTAAAAATTAAATAAATAAATTAGATAAACTATATATGTACATCCAAATTGTATGTGTCTTCAAAGAGCGTAGAGTCGTAGACACGGCAACCCCTGTAATATAATTACGACGGCATTAAATATCCTTAGAAGTGGTTGTGTGTTACGCTCATATGAGTTTGTAAATATTTAATAATTATAAAATATACCAAGAAACAAATATTACATTAATTTCATATATAATAACTATCTATATTTCGCGGTGTTGTCTGAGTTAGATATATGCATGTTACTGAATAGTAATGCAGCATTTTCTCAAAAAGAAAAAACTTTGTAATCCATTTTGCGAAAATTACATGAATATTTGAGGAGAGAAGAAATGCAGAAAATACATGCAGAACTATAAGATAATACCGTGTATTTAAATACACACACAAATATATTATATATAAATTTATATATTAATACGTGAAGCAAATACATTGTACCCTTTTTACGAATATTGCGCAGATGGAGAAGTATAAAATTTCAAACAACTTATAGTTTACATAGAGAAGGAGAGCAGATTTTTTTTAAATTATGCATAATAATTACCATAATTTAATAAAAAAGCAATACACACACTACCATATATTTCAGACATACACACATATATTCACTTTTGTTTATTGTTAAAGCCTGTGGTCAAACTGAGAATAGATTAATATTATTTGTCTGCAACCTTTGAAATTAGAACCTCAAATTACTAGTATTATATATTACTTGCTTTTGGCCGCGGTTTCGCTCGCGTTAATTTATTCCCTTAGGGGTGGAATTTATCAAAATCCTTTCTTAGTTTACTACGTCATAGAATCTTTATGCATGCAAAGTCTCAGCCCGATCGGTTTAAAATTGACAAAGTTTCATACAAACTTTCATCCCCTAGTTTATCCCCTTGGGGGTAGAATTAATCAAAATCCTTTCTTAGTGGATGCCTACGTCATAACATCTACCTGCATGTCAAATTTCAGCCCCATCCGTCCAGTGGTTTCGGCTGTGCGTTGATAGATCACTATGTCAGTCACCTTTGAGTTATATATATTTAGATTGTATTAAATACTAGTGGTATTAAGGTATTGTTGTACATAATATATTTATCTGTTATTTATATATAGAAAATTAAGCGAAGCATACTTAATGTTAAAGTAATTATGGTCGTATTGCGACTATTGGGCAACCTCTAGTATACATATTATAACTTTATTAACCAATAAACTTCCTCTCTTAACTATGTATATTGAATATGCAATTAACTTTTCTAATGATTTCCTATCTTTTTTTTCATAAGAACTTTCTCCTGACAATAACAAACACAATAAAAAAGAATTAGCGACATCGGATGAGCCGTTCATGTGTGATGCCGTGACCAAGGGAAATGAGGTTTCATTTTTATATAGGTATTTACATTTTCTTTATAGTCTTTCACAATAGAACTTTAATAACGTTTTCAAACTTAAACATGAAAATAAGTTATGATCGAGTGTAAACAACAATAAATAACTATTTAATGTATTTATATTACTTACAGTATACGGTAGATTTTTTATTACTTAATCTTATATATAAAATTCTCGTGTCACAGTTTTCGTTCCAATACTCCTCCGAAACGGCTTGACCGATTCTCATGAAATTTTGTGAGCGTATTGAGTAGGTCTGAGAATCGGCCAACATCTATTTTTCATCCCCCTAAATGTTAGGGGTAGTCCACCCCTAATTTTTTTTTTAATTTAAGGCAAAACAACGTTTGCCGGGACCGCTAGTAGATTTATAATATTTTGTTTGTAATTTCTCTACAATTAGCATGTATGAGACTACGAATATTCAGTGCCGAAACGTGCCTATTATTACGACTAATGGTGATCAAATTGCAACGTTATTGCGCCTACAGCCATTGTTAATTTTATATATATTAGTGGTATTCGGTGGTAATAATTTCGTCACCTTTTCTTCACCCCGCGTTAAAGTCGCTGGTTCAGGGCGTTTACAAATATACCTCTGCCGATGCCTATTATCTAATCACTTTTGTGTACACGAAATAATAAATAAAATATAAAATTGTCCCTATACTCACCCCAAATACACCAAAAATCCGCCAATTTGCACCAAGTTTCTAATATGACCGCCGTAACCGCTGTTCGTTCCCGCGATCGAATGTGTCACTAGTGTTGCGCGCCGCGTCCGCCAGAGGGCAGGATTTTTTCATATCCCCAACATTAAGACTTTATAGGGACGTATATATACATTTATAGTGTAGGTGTGTTGTGGTATGTTGAAGGTGTAGTGCCGCGAAAAATGACAATAATTGCAGGAAAATTACACATCCCCCCGCCCGAGAAAGGCTGATTGCCTTTATCAAAACAGAAAGTAAATAAATACAGAAAAACAAAAATTATAAAATTATATAGACCGCTCATGTACAGAATTCGCTAAAAATACCGCAAGAAAACTAACATAATAAGTTTTTTAAAAAATAATGAAATAAATAAATATGAAACCATTAGTTAGTGGGGAGTCTACAAATCTTCACAACCGGACGAGTTATAGTGCCTGTTGAAGTGATAAGCCTTACCACTCGTACTACACCATCTTTACCCGGCAACAATTCTACAATCCTGCCCAATCTCCACTTTAAAGGAGGTAAATTTTCCTCTTTAATTAGGACCAAGTCATCCACCTTAGGAGGATCTATAGGAGACGTCCATTTATTCCGCATTTGAAGAGAATGGAGGTACCGCTCACTCCATTTTCTCCAGAATCTCTGTGAAAGAGCCTGAATTAGATTGTACCGACTCAACCGTGAGTTTGGGATGTCTTCAAAATTATATTCCGGTACAGATAATAACGAGCGTCCGATTAAAAAATGCGCAGGTGTTAACACCTCCAAATCTTGGGGATCCTGCGTCAGAGGACACAACGGGCGACAATTGAGGACGGCTTCAACTTTAGTGAATATAGTTACTAGCTCCTCAAATGTCAATATCTGGTCACCGATGACTCTCCGCAATAAAGTCTTCGCCGCCTTTACAGTTGCCTCAAAAAGACCGCCAAAATGAGGCGCTGCAGGTGCATTAAAACGCCAGGTAATATCGCGTTTACCTGCGCTACTACTAAGTTGCGATTGTACTTCCCGAGAAGCTAAATACCTTTGTACCTCATCTAAGTGTCGATTGGTACCTACATAGTTAGTGCCGTTATCCGAACGAATCACACTAGGTAGTCCGCGTCGAGACGTAAATCTCGTTAGAGCCGCAAGAAAACCCTCTGTCGAGAGGTCCGTAACACATTCAAGATGAACGCACTTAGTCGAAGAACAAATGAAAACACAAAGATATGCTTTCAATGGTTTTGCGTTACGTAAACGAGAAGATTTTATTATAAATGGTCCGGCAAAATCCGTTTGCACGGTATGAAAAACTCCAGTAGCAACTACTCTATCCGTAGGTAAGGCAGACATTAATGGTTCTGTAGGTTTAGCCTTTGTCCGAAAACAAGAAATACATTTAAAAATTCTGGTACGTATAGCTTGTCGTGCCGAAATGATCCAAAATTGAGTCTGTAAAATGGCTTGCAAGGCAGTCGATCCCGCATGACAGTGAATTTTATGATGATGATCTATAATTAAACTCGTTAATGGATGATCCTTTGGCAAAAGAACTGGATGCTTTCGATTATATGACAAATCGGAATGATTTAAGCGTCCTCCGACACGCAAAAGGCCCTCCTCGCAAATAAAAGGCATAAGCCGCCTTAAGCGTAAAGAACAAAAACTACTCCGCTTGAGGCAACTTAAATCATCCGCAAACTCCGTAGTTTGGACTAGTTTTATCAACCGTAGTAAAACCGATTGTCGTTCTTTTGTTGTCAAAACTCCGGTAACCTTATGGTTTGGATTTTTACAATTACTAAAAAACCTATAACAATACGCCACTACCGCTAACAGCATATTCAAAGAACTAAACCGCAAAAAAATAGGATCTCTCTTGACCATCACCGCGTGAACCTTCACCACCGTCTTTCGAATACCAGGTAAGTCATACTCAGTTTTATTAATTACACTCAAAGGCCAGGTATCCGCATGACCTTGAAGCCAGGAGGGGCCCCACCACAATTTGTGCTCGAGCAGTTCCGAAGTTCGACAACCACGACTTGCTATGTCGGCAGGGTTCAGTTCCGAGGGTACGTGTCGCCACGTTATATTCAAACCGCAATTAATAATTTGTGAGACTCTGTTTCCTTCAAATGTCTGTAAAAGATGGGGTGATATCCGCAACCAAGAAAGTACGATAGTACTATCAGACCAGCACACAACATCCTCAATGTTCACATGCTCGTTAATTGAATCCACCACGTACTTTACAAGCCGCACAAGTAAAGCTGCTCCGCAAAGCTCCAGTTTCGGAATAGTAAGCCTTGACTTTACAGGTGAAACCCGTGATTTAGCCATCATTAAAACGATCTTAACTTGTCCGCCTTTTCCCACTGTTCTCAAATAAACAGCAGCCCCATATCCAAGTTCAGACGCATCCGCAAAACCATGTATAGAACACGTTCCAGAGTTTCCCAATGCAAAGCGTTCCATTTTAAGATTTTCAATCATAGGCAGATTGTTTAAAATACCTTGCCATTCCGCAACAACGTCTGCCGGAGGTTTGTCATCCCATGACAACTTTAACAACCATAGACGTTGCATTAAAATCTTTCCCTGAAAAATTACAGGGGAGATCCAACCCAATGGGTCAAAGGTCCGCGCTAATGTCGATAAGATCGATCGTTTTGTACAAATTTCCATATCATTAAATCTGGTATGGTAAGAAAAACTGTCACTACTTGGATCCCATTGTATTCCCAATAGCTTAATGAAGCTAGGCCCATCCGCGTTGTCTTTAAAAATTCGAGGTTTCTCCAAATGTTCCGCTGGAATGTCTTTTAACAAATCCGTAGTATTTGACGTCCATTTACTGAGTTCAAATCCGCCAGACTTCAGTAAATTCACTACGTCCCGCTTAAGACTTTGAGTCTCCTCCAGGGTATCCGCTCCGCCCAAAATATCATCCATATAAACTGAAGACCGGAGAAGACGCGCCGCCGCCGGAAATCGCCTTTCTTCGTCATCCGCTAATTGTCTCAACGTCCGTATTGCGAGATAAGGACTAGACTTCATACCATACGTTACTGTGTTCAATTCATACAGTTGAAGGGGCATATCAGGAGACTCCCGCCAGAAGATGAGTTGATGTGCACGATCTTTCGGAGTAATTAAAATCTGTCGGAACATCATTCGGATGTCCGTAGTGAATACATATTTATGTAGTCTAAATCTGCAAATGATCTCCATAATATCACGTTGTAACTTTGGTCCAGCATGTAAACAGTCATTAAGGCTTACTCCGTTGCTAGTCTTGCCGCTAGCATCAAATACGACTCTTATATTATCTGAATCTGTTTTAAAGATTCCATGGTGACATATAATATAACAACCGGAATCATAGTCTTCTGGTTTTCCGACACAGAGTGACATATGTCCCTTTTCCGCATATTCCCGCATAAAATCTACATATTTTTTCCGCAGCGATTCATTTAACTGCAGTTTTCGTTCCATTGTGAAAAAACGCCTTTTAGCCAATAAAACTGAATCTCCAAGAGACGGCCTGTTCGATAAAAAAGGTAAGTGTACGACATACCTTCCGCTCTCGTCCCGCTGATGAGTAGTAACAAACATAGACTCGCATTCCATATCCTTAGGATCTTCCACTGCGCTAGGAATATCTTCCACCTCCCAAAATCGCTCCAAAATGCTATCGGTTGAAATATTACAGCAAAAAGTTTGCAAAAAATGAGTCTCCTGAGAAGCTGGTTCCGCAACCGGACAAATAACAGGCCCAGTCAACACATGCCCGAACACCGTATTCATGGCACGAGGTAAATTATCATGTATCTTTATAGTACCATCCCCCAAATAAATATCTGCAATAAGATCCGCACCAATTAAAATATCAATTTCCCGACTGATATAAAATTGTTCATCAGCAAGAAGTATACCTCTATAACTTTCCGCTAAATGAGGAGATAAGGAAAAACCTGGCAAATTTCGCGTGATCTTATTCAACACTGTAGCTGCAGTGTAAAGAACAGGTAGATCTGTGTACCTAGGCATTATATTTAAATTAACTACTCCCTTGCAGCCAGTTACAGGAATACCACTCAGTCCCGTGACTGATATAACATTAGACCTCAACCGCTTTAAGCCCAGTCTGTTGGCACAATGTTCCGAAATAAAGGTACCCTGACTGCCGCCATCTAGTAATGCACGTGCCTCCTGGTAATAACCGTGTTTATCCAGTACTCGTATGATAGCCGTTGACAGTAATACCGTCCGTTGATAAGTACCAGTGGTCTGTGATGCCATTCCTCCAAACACCTCATTGCTGCCTGTACTTGCCGATGAAACCCTAGCTGTAGGAGCCGTCTCCTGAGGCGGATGTTCCGTAGCATCCGTCTTGCTTGGGACATTATTAGTAGATAAACGGGGTTGACGTTCCCGTGACCCCGCAGGTATGTCAAAATGTAATAAGGAATGATGTTTAGGTGAATTGCATTTATAACAATTTCGATTATATTGGCAATTAGCAATGTTATGACTATTAAGGTATCGAAAGCATAAGTTAGTGGATATTACGTGTCGCTTTCGGATGGTAGGCTTTAAACTCAAAAACTTCTCGCACTTAGCGATGAAGTGACCGCTCTTTCCGCAGTATTTACATACCGAGCTAACTTCATTGTGAACTACCGAATGTACAGCCCGTACCGCTGGAGCTGACGTTCTACGCCGCATATGAGCACTGGAATCAGGATCCGCACTAGATTCCAATTTACGAATCTCACCTTCTAAAAATTTCAATAAATCTTCAAAGGCAGGTAGTTCCTTTTCATCAAACTTATTTTCAAAATCCCTTTTTAAGTTACTATCTAATTTTTGAAAATTTATGTAAAATAATATATAAGACCACGAATCTACTGGAAAATTCATCTTTTCTAAAGCCTTCGTATTTTCGAGCAAAGTATTCACAAACAATTTTAGTCCACTCAAATTTTTATATGTGACGGGCGCCGCGCTTAATAAATTGTGTAATAATTTATCCGCTAACAAACGTTTATTATTATAACGTGCCTTAAGTAATTCTAATGCAATGGAGTAATTATCACCGACAATAGATAAATGCTGAATTAATGTTTTTGGTTCTCCTACTAAAGAACTAGATAAATAATACAATTTTTCAGTATTAGTTAATGTTACATCTTGATCAATCAATGATTGAAAAAGTTCCATGAAGGAATTAAATTCCTGTAATTTCCCTGAAAATGAGGGCAGCGCTAACCTAGGTAAAATCACTTTAGACTTGAGATTAGTGTCGGTCTTTATATTGTCACCACAGTAATCCGCTTTAGTTTCAAGAGATAACTCAATATATCGCCGCTTTATAAAATAATACTTCTTATTATATGTCTCAAAGACCGTCTTAAGTTTCTCTAACTCCGATTCATCCGCCTTGAGTTGCATCTCCGAATGCATAGAATCAAATTCTTGATAATTATTTTCTAAGTCCGCATACCTAACTTGAAACTCAGTCTTTTGTTCCAATGTTAACGAATCTGCCCGCACGAGATCATAAATGTAATCAATATTGTGAGTGGCTTTATCGTACCTAAATTGAATTTTCTTAACCGCCGTTGTCATTTTCGATAGTAAGTGACAAAACAAGCAAACGTAAGTAAAACAAAACCCCAATTCAAATAAAACGTAAGCAAACGCGAACTATCAATTTTGTAAAAGTACTTAATATATAATAAACTCAAGTTTAATTTACTTATAAATATTTAAAAAATAACACAAATTATACTTATACAAATACCTTCAACTGGCACTATAACTTATACTAGCCAAGTATACTGAATAATTACATAAAAAACAAAGTAAGTTATGCCTAAAATACTACAGGAATAATACTTAATTTTCCGATTCAAGTATTAAAAACTATCGCAAATATCTAACGCTCATTAATCGACAATAAACCACAAAATAGTTATTAATGTAAACTATTTCTAAAGACACCTAATTATAAAAAATAAAAATAAGTTACACTGTTTGCAAAAATTATGAAAAAAAATGAACAAAAAATTATGAATAGTATATTATACAAATACACTGAAATTTTATAACAAACTCCAAGGAATAACGTAAATAATAAAATAAACAAAAAAAAAATAAAAACAGTTGTTGGGATTTGAAGTACCAACTTAATAATACGAAGTCGAACTATTGAACGCAAGGCCAATTTATGTATAGTCAAAGTAATGAAATTAGAATACTATATCTACTACCATTTAAAAATTTATTACCAAAAGTAAATAAGACCGTCTTTATTTACTTTGGATTTAAAATAAAACACATAACACAAAACTAATAACAATATAACCCCTAATATCCAGGAGACAATAATTTAACCGCAATTAAACAACAAAATATCAAATATGCCGGTGAGGTGAAGTATTTGTCATGTAAAAGTAATGAAATTGTGAAAGTATAATTATATGGGAGGGATCCAAAACATATATATACCAATGCCTAACACTGAAACATAAATATTACCGCAAATTATGTGTATAGTGTGCAAATAGTTTTTAAATTATGATAATTTTATTACGTAGGTAGGAATAACCTCAAATATTGTGTATCCGCGATTTTATGTGTTTTTCTGTAAATGATTAGAAATAAACAACGACAAAGGATAAACTCCGATCCGTCTCGAAGTGACCAATGTTAATTTTATATATATTAGTGGTATTCGGTGGTAATAATTTCGTCACCTTTTCTTCACCCCGCGTTAAAGTCGCTGGTTCAGGGCGTTTACAAATATACCTCTGCCGATGCCTATTATCTAATCACTTTTGTGTACACGAAATAATAAATAAAATATAAAATTGTCCCTATACTCACCCCAAATACACCAAAAATCCGCCAATTTGCACCAAGTTTCTAATATGACCGCCGTAACCGCTGTTCGTTCCCGCGATCGAATGTGTCACTAGTGTTGCGCGCCGCGTCCGCCAGAGGGCAGGATTTTTTCATATCCCCAACATTAAGACTTTATAGGGACGTATATATACATTTATAGTGTAGGTGTGTTGTGGTATGTTGAAGGTGTAGTGCCGCGAAAAATGACAATAATTGCAGGAAAATTACACAGCCATATTGCGACACATGTTTCGTCTCTGAACGAGGCGGTATCAGGCATTGAACTTGCAGGCATCAGCCTTGGGCTAAAGCCTGAAAGCCTAGTGTTAACTGTTCGGCGACTAAACGGCAACAATAAATGAACATATCTATCCTATATATATCTAATAATATTCTTATAGACACTATATGAACAACTTCATTAAAATACTGTAAACGTTCGAAATCACTGTAAATAAAGCGTATTTAAATACAATTGACGCAATAAAATTGTTCTGAACAAAACGCATCTCATGCATTTTCAAACCACATAGACTCGTGTTTGCAAACAAACATTCTATTTACTTTTTCTCCCACCATTTTACAATTGAATTAAACCTCAAAATGCGGAATAAAAGCAAGAACTATTCGGGACTTTGCTTTATTTCTGTTTGTAGAAACAGAAATAAAACAAACTTACTTCCATGTTGATTGGAATTACTGCTGACTGAAAATAATATCTCAGGACAATCCACACAGTGCCATTTAGTCGTATGCTACGCAGAGCCTGTATTATGGGTTACTATACAACCGATATAAATACGTAGATACATATTTTTTAAATACATACATAGCTTACATGGAAATCACTCAGACCGATATACAAACAAACAATCAGACTCAAGAATATAAATGTTTGTAGCGTGTAAGGAACCGCCCGGAACCCGCGACCATCGGAAGTAAAGCGGTAAGTTTAACGCCTAGACCACCGACAACGTCGTCAACTGTCGCTTATATACATGAAAAGCATGACGAACATCACGTCATCACGTTATATCCGTATTCTCTCTCTTTCTGCGTTGCCAGAATAGAGGATGAACATACCGCAGTTTGGTTGCCGAACAGTCAACACTTCTCACGCCTCCTAGTTATATACCAATCTCTATTCATTTCCTGATGATGACTCGGTAAGAGACGAAACACGTGCCGCAATATGGGTGTAGAATCAATAATGGTCGGAATTTTATCACCAATAGAGAAGATTGTAACGCTTCCAGTAGCGGTGGTCTGGTACACTGTATATTAGAGCAAAATATTATAAATCCATTAAGTAATAAAAATTCTTTCTATACAGTCTTATCATACTGTGGAGGTTTCTGTCACTGACAAGGCTTTTAGACTTCTATGAAGTCTTCCGCTGGATGAAGTTTATAAAGAAAGACGTAACGGAAATTGCATTTCAGTCTATATCGTTCAATATTTTGTTAGCTATACTTTACGAAACAAACTAATGGTCCGCCTTATAGTAAATGGGACTGCATTTACCATCGTCAGTCGTCGTCGTCAGTCGTCATCTTATCAATTTGAACAGCACCTCGATCACAACTTTATCATGTTTTGCTTAGCATACATTTATTGCCATTTCGGAGGTCTAAAATGTTGTCATGACTTTGAACCCTGTAATTTTACTACCTACTCTCATTCTCCGACCGAAAAACACTGCTTGGTAGCTAACGTAGTTGAGACTACGTCAGCTACCAAGTGAGATTTTTGGACGCCAAGATGAAAGGATGACCATGACCACCAGGGTCATGGAGAATGCGAAAGTGATGCCATGGCCACAGAGATATGTTTGAAGTGGAATAACCGTCAGGTTTTTATGGAGTAAGAATCCGGTAAGACTCCGTTAGTAAAGTCACCGGTGGCCCCTAAATCGGTGATTCTATATGAAGATTGTTTGGACGAAAAATAAAACAAACAAAAAAAGGTGAGACTGAGGTAAGCAGACGACTATTTGCAAAATCTACCCGGATCAAATGCCTCTGACTGATCTGGGATAACAGGCGTGAAAACACATTTTTATTTAGAAATCAGTCAATCACCGATGGGACAAGCGTCACAAGTAATTGAGTTTGCTTTGGCTTTGTTAAAAATTTAATAGGATATTATTTTTTCAACTCTTTCCCGATTGCTCCGTTGATTGACTGAATAATCGATTACGGTTTGACTGTACCCGCTCGTGGCGGTGGCCCGCTCTACTGTGATGCCAAATTAAGGGATACCCCTAAATGTGGGGGAGATTTAGTGACGGTAGAAAATTTGGGGAACAATCTATGGAGGATTTTAGCGTCCAAGTAGGCAGCAGGTCTAAAAAATTTAAAAAGACACGCTCTTTAGTTAAAACGAATAAGAAATGTAGAAAATGCTGCATAGCAGTCCCAAAAAATGGCGTAATTATCGCAAACCAAACCGATCCAAGGATCAAAAAACAATAATTTTAGATAGCGCCTGACACAAAATAAACAAAGTAAAAAGAAGACAATAGCTCTGGACAGAATCACATACAGCAAAGAAAAATTTCGATCGCTCCAACTTTCGAGCAAAATAATCGTTCATTAGAAACTACTGTGCTATAGACAAACATTTGAATGTTTTTTCATTAAAACAATGTTTTTTCTGCGTCGTGGAGTAAACCAACAAGGGGAAGCAATAAAATATTATCAGGAATATTGGGGAGATTTTTCTACAAAATATACAATTTAAAAGGTTGATTTTACAAAATTTCGGGAAATACTAGATAGTCATCTGGCAACACTGCCGCTCCGATACCGTCGGCAGAGATTTTAATAATCCAGTTTCATTTCTCGGTCATACCCGTAGCTGTTTCTGACATATCTTCGCATTCACTTTGTTATTATACTAGCATTATTCCACGTCGCTGCTCGCGTTTATTCTAGTAAAAACGCTTTTCGCTTTTATTATAAGTGCAGAATATGTAACCTATTAACTTGCCACACTCTTTAATCTATAATATATATATATTATTTTTGTGTACGCTATTGTAAACGCGAAAGTTTTTAAGTAACCATCCGGGATTGATGTTTATTACTCTTTCACGCAAAAACTACTGAATGGATTTTAATGAAACTACACAATAATATAGCTTATACATCAGAATAATCACGGGTGAAATCGCGTACATAGTTATAAATAAATAAATGTTACAACCTTTTATAGCAATGACAGTTGTCAATTCGACGATAAATGATTACCGATAGTTCCAAACATAACTGATAACGTGCCTCCCTCTCACCCTCCGAATATGTAATGAGCAGCAATATTTTTCAGCCGAACAAAAAGGTGATATTAGTCAACAGACGCTCCACGCGGGATAAATTGTGTCGTAAAGGAATTTCAAATATTTACACTGGCTTTTTTTATGTATTTGATATGAAAAAAATGTCATTCACTCATGATTAGATCGAGTAAAATGTCCTGCATGAATAAGTTATTTTTTAATATGAATTTTAAGTTTGTGTATGTATTTACAAAAAAATATGCAATCTTATATATAAAATTCTCGTGTCACAGTTTTCGTTCCCATACTCCTCCGAAACGGCTTGACCGATTGTCATGAAATTTTGTGAGCGTATTGAGTAGGTTTGAGAATCGGCCAACATCTATTTTTCATCCACCATCTGTTTGTAATATTGAAATAACCGTTTTTTACTACATGCATATGAATATAAATACGTTACGTACCAAAATAACTTTTTTTACAATTTTTGTCTGTCTGTCCGCTTGTCTGTTCGTTCCGGCTAATCTCTGAAATGGCTGGACCGATTTTAACGGGACTTTTTTAACAGGTAGCTGATCTAATAAGGAGTAACGTTGGCTACTTTTATTATAGAAAAATTCTTTCATTTTAGAAAAATAAAGTTAAATTCCACGCAGACGAAGTCGCGGGTACAGCTAGTTTATAATATTATAGTAAGGATTATGCTATTCTAATTTCAATCAATATAATTACTAGTTAATTAGAATACAATTTACTCACTACCAATGTCTAACTGGTATAGAATTAGGTATGCATGCAAGCGTGTACATAGCGATACAAAGGCAATACAAGCGGCACAAAGGATTTGCAGACTGCACATACTAATTAACCAGCTATCAGAAATCGACCATTGATTGCAGTCATCAATCATCGACTTATCTCGTATGCGCAGATATTAAACCAAGTTAAAATTAATCTACTTGTATTTAATATATCTATATAGTTGTTTGTTGAAGTTCATTCTATTACTTAATAGATTTATGTTATTTTTGACGACCTCGGTGGTCTAGCGGTATAGCACACCCTTTACGTCCGATGGTCGCGGGTTCGATTCCTCACACGGCACAAACTTTTGTATTCATAAGTATGATTGTTTGTATCGGTCTGGGTGTTTTATGTATATATATATATATTTGTTCTATATATTTCGAAAAAAAAAAGCAAAGCACCGAATTTAGTTAGGACTGATATAATTATTGTTTATTCTATACTATGGGCGTCATGCCATATATCCTAGTTATATATCTACGTTCACTCTGTCAATAACACTCAGCACAAATTAATGACAATAACATGTTATTTAAATTTATGACGTCACTGTACATACCTGCCGGGTATTAAAAGGCTTACCCGGGTGCCGCCCGGGCGCCAGCCCGGTCCAGTCCAAATAAGATTATCAATATTAACCAGTTCATCGCTTCGTTTACAGCGGTTGTCATTCTTCGTCCACAAAATATGTTTATTTTAATATCAAAAGATTTAAATAGAAATAAAAATATTCTTTATTCAAAATAAACTTTATACAAGCACTTTTCAATAGACATATTTTTTTATTCAACAGAGCACCTTAGTCTGGTGGTTTTCTACTTCGACAGGCCTGTAAGATAGCGGTCGTGAGTTCAATTCTAGTCATTATGACGTTGGGAAACAATCATCACACTTACTTGACATTTATCATTAAATTTCGCCTTATTTACATAATATTTTTTTTAATTATAGCCTAAACGTTATTCTGATATATAAATTCTATTAGTGTAAAATTTCGTTAAAATTCCGTTTAGTAGTTCTTGCGTGAAAAAGTAACGAACATTTTTCCATCCATCTCATACTCACAAACTTTCGCGTTTATATATATAATGTACTAGCTGGCTAGCCGCGGTTTTACCCTCATGAAATTTATAGCCTACGTATTAATCTGTAAAATAAGCTACGAGTACATTTCTGTAAAATTTCATAAAAACCCGTTCCGTAGTTTTTGCGTGAGAAAGAAAGAAAGAAAGAAAAACATTTATTGTCAACCATTTTTACATATACATATATACATACATACATACACACTTAGAACAATTACAATAATAATTTATCTTATTTCTAAATATGGTTGACAACATGACTGACACTCAGCATATGCCGTGACAGCTAACTGTCACGGCGCTGGTATTCTGTGCCTGCCATTAGTGACAACACGTACAGCTCGATGAGTGAAAGAGTAACAAACATTCATTCATCCAAACTAATAAACTTTCTCGCGTATAATATTCGTAACATAAACCGATTAGCATAAAACAAACACAAAATTTTAACTGATGCCGACCACAATACATTAGTGCAAACCACACACCAATCAACCAATTACGGTGCGGTATCCTGTAATATGTTGTGTAACCTACATCCGAGAGCCTACATAAAACGCACAGACAAAAATTCTAAACACATTTGTCTTAGGTTTTATTAGGGAGAAGATGATTTGCAATTAATAATAATTTTATAGATGTCATTGTTTGGTGATTTTCACCCGTGATAAGTTCATCACCCCATCAAAGAGAGATATATAAGATATATATATAAAGAGCAATAATAATAAATATAAAATCTCAATTTACACACCATCATCTACTCCCCGCTAATAAGAGCTTGTGTTATGGGTACTAGACAACTGATATAAATACATAGATACAATGGTTAGCTGGGAGAGAATGTTATATTTATTTTAGATTCATTAGTGCAATAAAGGACAAATAAATAAATAAATATATTTTTTGTAAGTACATACATAATATAGATACAAAACACCCAGAACGATACAAACAATCATACTCATGAATACAAATGTTTGTACCATACGAGGACTAGAACCCGCGACCAACGGTCGTCAGATTTATATATTAATTTCCATTATTACTGAGCGAATAGTATCTAATATCATTTCGAATCGATAGCATTAGTAGATTCTGAAGTATAACGCTATGACAGAAGGACAAAGCCGCAACGTAAGGTTTCCTTTATATCTTTTTGGTTCAGAACCCTAATAATAGGAATATCTACAAATAGCCTCAGACAGATCGATTTGATTACATTCGTATATATAGATACGATGTAACATATAACAGCTTTGTTCAATTTAGATAAAGATGGGAGAAACCTTCTTTTTCATATAGAATTAGATACGACATTTACACACAAAACACATACAATTATGTACCATATTTTAAGCAAATTCATTACATTAAAAAAATACATGTTCATAACCGTTAATTTTGGCTCCACATTTATATGTTTACAAAAAATATATTGAATCTACTCATTGCAATAAAATTACATATTTCTTTTGTGAAAATGTAGTTCTTGAGTAAAGCCTATTAGACTAATATATTCTTATAAAAATTGCATAAGAGTCGATCGTGTAGGTTATTTTGAGTGCAGTGAAAAAACATGGATATAAAAATAAATGTTTTATATAAATAAATTATTTTAAAAAATTAAGTTTTCCGGATTTTTTATATAATATATATCACATTATTGATATTTTTATACGGGTCTATACATGTATATTTATATTGTTAAGACGAATATTTTTATCTATACATATAAATAAAAATGGAGTCTCTGTGTGTAATATTGAAATAACCATTTTTTACTACATGCATATGAATATAAATGCGGTACATACACCAAAATATTTTTTTTACAATATTTGGCTGTATCTTTGTCTATTTGTTATGGCTAATTTCTGAAATAGCTGGACCTATTTTGAAGAGACTTTTTTTGGCTGGTAGCTGTTGTAATAAGGAGTAACTTAGCCTACTTTTATTATAGAAAAATAAAGTTAAATTCCACGCTGACAAAGTTGCGAGTACAGCTAGTGGTAAATAAAGTTATTTACCTTTACGACGTTTCGACTGGGTTCCACAAGCCGTGCTCACGAGATGACCAGCCAGCTTTATTTACCAACTAACAAAAATAAAATGTGTATTAAACACGATAATTTAAAAATAACTATAATAAATATCGTAAATATATACACTATTTAAACAATATTCCAATAAACTGTAAAAACGAGACAAGTTTCTTGTCAATTCTTTTCTATCTCAATTCGACTATTTATACATACATCCTATGATATATAACGTTAAAGCTCGTTAACACTGTAGACAAAAGAAATATCGTTTTTCCTAGAGATAACAAGAAAAAAGAAACGAAAGCATTTGGAAACTACTTTTGAATTAGATAAGGAAGGGTCAACTGCTTACGTAGGTTGGCTGTTTGATCCTGACAATGGTTTCGAAAGACATACCAGTAGATAGCGATATAATCCCTACAGAAACTTTGAATTTGTTGAAATTATCCTTGAGTTTTTTTCTAAACTTTTTGTGAGCTACTTTTATTTTACAATTTTTATTTTTAAACTTAAATTCAGAAAAATCCAGAGTGGATTTTTATGTGATAAGACTACCCGTGACTTTATGTTTGTTCAATTTAAGTTTAAAAATAAAAATTATAAAATAAAAGTAGCTTAAGTAACTCCTTACAAAATTAGGTATCTCTGATCGGTAATTCCGTTAAAACCGGCCAAGTCGTTTCGTGTCAATATCAAGGAAAAAAATATTAAAAGCAAAAAATTTGGTACGCAATTATATAACTTATATGTATTACTAGCTGTTTCCGCAACTTCGTCCGCGTGGAATTTATATTATTTTTCTAAAATAAAAGTAGCCTAAGTTAATCCTTATTACATCACCTACCTGCCAAAAAAAGTCCCGTCAAAATCGGTCCAGCCATTTTAGAAATTAGCCGAAACAAACAGACAGATAGACAAAAATTGTAAAAAATGTTATTTTGGTGTACATACCGTATTTATATTCATATGCATGTAGTAAAAAAACGGTTATTTCAATATTACAAACAGACACTCCAATTTTATATATATGTATAGATGTGTGTGCCTCTATAACAAAAAGTCTCCACCGCTGTCTGTTCGCTTATATCTTTTAAATTACATAGCGCACTTTAAATGCTGTTTTCAGCTATAGATAGAGTGATTCATGAGGAGGGTTTATATGTATAATACATACGTGTTACAGAACAGAACAAACCGAGAAATTCAATGACTCGTAATGTTAATAAAATAAATAAAACTTGATATGACGTTTGACACTTGAAATAAAAAAATAGATAGATAAGAATTTTGTTTGTGTCTTATTACACACATAGGTTTAATTACAAGCAGTATATATTACAGTAAATTTAGACCAATACGATTAAATAGCGTAAACCGTTAGCACAGGCGGGGCACTATTTCATTATCATTCATAATTACCAAATAAATTAGTTCGGCTAACTGACCTCATTTTATGCTCACCCTATCATATTCGACTAGTACCCATCAGTGTAAATAGTTAGCCGTTCAATTAACAGCCATTAGAAAAAAAAACACGCCGATGATCTTGTACTCTCTCTGTCTATTTAAATTAAACAAAGGTATCCATAAAAAAAATCAAAGAGAATCTCAGTTATTATAAAATATAAAGCAAATTAAAATATCTGTAGGTATTCATGTAGGTCTATTCTTATGATATGTTATTAAAGATAATTATGCAAGCCTTGTACACCACCAAAAACATTACATTAAGTGAAGCAAAAACTTTGTACCCTTTTCACAAAAATTGCGAATACGAAATTTCAAAGACATGTAATTTACATATATAGAGATAAAGGCAAGGCAATGAATGAATGAAAATGTAGTTTATATAGAGAAGGAGTGCAGAATGCTAATATATTTTATTTTACAATTATGCAGAACACATTAAATCAATAAAAAAAAACATGACCCTCCCATGTATTTGACACACAAACGCATTCATCCATCCATACTTCGAAATTTTCGCATTTATAATATTGTATAGTAAGATTGCTGGTTCAAAGATATTTTTGTATATTTTATTATGGTCGAATTTCGCCTACTGGCCGACGACTAATGATAACAAAACGGTAATCAATCTAAATACAATTCCGCACCCAATGTTATCAACCACATCGGATCTTATCGAACCTCACGTTACAACCCCATCCCTTATCATGTATCGTATCTATATGTATAGAGCTCGTGTTTCACGGCCTGATTGAACAAACGTAATACTCTGACCTAGGCGACCGATACAGCGAAATCGGCTTAGGATTATAGACGACAATAGACGATTATAGACAGATGGAGTTCACGTTTGTACAATAGATATCGTAAAAAAAATCATATATAATTCCCCTTTAACAATATTTATAATAAAAACTTCGAAACAACTTGACCGATTAGTATGAAATTTTCTGTATAAATCATAAACTATTTTTAATACCCCAAAAAATTGGGTTGGACCTCCAAAATATTTTTTTAATATTTTGGAATTTTTTTTTGGCATTTACAAATACCTGTACTCTTAAATTTTCACCTGACTTCCATAAAACCATATTTTTTAAGAGCGATAGCCGAGACAGCTAGTTGTGTTATATAATTATTTATTACTTCATTATTTCTATCACAAACGATAAACGTGCATGGCAGTAGTTGTTAATGCTCAGGATTTTCTTTTAATGTTAGACATTGACACCTATACGTATTTCAGTTGACATTCATCCAGTTCTCCTCAATTGAATACTCATACGAGTTGAGTACTCGTGAACGAGAGCTGCTTCTAGTCTGTTCTAATCAATAATTATTTACTCTTACTTCGTTACTACACAACCAACTGGTTCAGCCTATTGGTTGTGTAAAAATATAAAGTTACAACAATTATTTAAAAGAGCAACACGCAAGTTTCTTGCTCGTTCTTCTTGAGACGAAAAAGCTTTCCGAATGAACGGTAGTTTAAAAAAAAAGTAATGACTATTCAAAATGATAAAGTTTTTTTATCTTATTCTATTGAATCTATATACTGAACTGGACCGTAGGAAATAACTATAAATACAAAAATCTTGACGTTGATATGATTACGAATGATTCTTTATTTGATTTGATTTATATGAGGAAGTCTATAGCTTTAGAATGCAATTACTACCTTATTGTGACCCGTCATGTGACACCTTTTGCTATCGATAAAATATCACTCGGCAATATAGGGCAATGTTGTCAGCTATATATCAACAAAGAGGGTATTTTTGTCACCTTATGAGTAAAAACTCATAGTCTCAAGTTGACACAAAACAATTTATTACAACTTGTTCATTTAAACGGTGTCGGCGGTGTAATGGTTTAGCGTAGCGCTTTACTTCCGATGGTCGCGGACTCGATTCCTCGCATGGTACAAACATTTGTGTTACACAGTACAAATAATGTTTTTGTAGAAAACACTTAACATTCACTGCGGTTAAATTATATGATTACATAAAAAATGAATGCGCAGCGGTTTCTATGTTTTCATTGTCGATGGCTTTCTTGTTATTGTGTATTTATTTAAAACAACATTTATTCAAAAGAGCAACACTCATGTTTCTTGCTCGTTCTTCTTGTAATGAGTCTGCGTTCCAAATATAAAAAAATGACTATTTTGTAACAGTGCTTTCATCATCATCATCTTCTTCCTTATTCCATTTATTTGAAGTCGGCGTAATGTTTTTTCTTCCATTCATTCCACCGTCCACATTCATATATAACACCTTCCTAAAAATATTATGAAAAGTGCTTTTATTAAGTTTATTTGAATAAAGATTATTTCTTCATACTGCCTTCTTGATACATGATAGCGTAGCGGCTTTTGTATTGATTTCCGCATGCATCCTTATGTGAAGTGCGAATACGGTAACTACCATGTAATAATTTTAAGTAGCTATGACAAGGTCGAGTGGAATGAGTAGTCATGCTCACTAAAATGTCCAGACATGTGGCGGTGTGGCTCATCCGTCATACTCGTGAACGAGTGCTGCTAGTAGGGACCGGTCTGCTCTTATCACTACGACTAATTTAATGTTATTGTATATTTATATTTGACCCTAATAAATTAGTGCTGGTTGTGTTTGTATTCTTACGTTTCGACATGTAAACGTAAACTTACAAGGATCATTTAAAAGAGCAATACACAAGTTTCTTGCTCGTTCTTCCTGTGACGAGTGGTAGATAAAAAAAAATGGTTATGACTATTCAAAAGTGTTTAAACTTATTTGAATAAATGATTTTCTATTCTATTCTATTTCTATTGTATACAATGGGTATAGGTGTTGACGGTAGGTACACCGCAAAAGTGACAGACTGTTCTATTTATTATATCAGTAAGAGCTGTGGGTCAATAACTAAAGGTACGTGAAGACCGTGTGCTGAATTTTGAAGCGCTATAAACACTTTCGTGAAAATACCTCCGGAACGTTGTGTAAACAGGCGCCTCTGTTTGACTAATGTCGACATCAAAGTACAAGAGTAAATACAATATATACACAAATATGAGGATATTCGCACTTTAAGTTTGTGACGGCTTCGTGGTCTAGCGGTTTAGTTGACTGCTTTATTGCCAATGGTTCACGGGTTCGATTCCTTGATACAAATATTTATATTCTTAATTATAATTGTTTGTGTAAATGTACGAGCTAACATCATACATTATTTCTCAACACTAATATTTAATTTTACATTTCATTTTTCAAAATTAGCATAATATATAATTAAGAGTGCCGCGCACTTAAAATAATGATGAAAGGAGTACCATTTCATCATTATTTTAAGTTTCAATATGCAGTTTTAATCAAGAGTCTATCATTATCATCTATCAGATTTACTTATAAGAATCTTTATGATTTCGGTACAACTCGTACATTGGTCCTTCGAGCCGGATCTTGGTGTTTCCTATGTTGATGATTACATTTATTTTTGTAGTGTGTCATACACATAGAAAACACCAGTTACAAATTTAATAAAAAGTTATTATAAATTTCTATAGTCAAAGACGTGTGTAAAGTTTGTTTTATTTATTTAATATATTTGTATGTACAATTAAAAAAATATTATTGACTTGCACACTTTTTCTATATAAACTATAAGTGTGCAAAAGTTCATAATCCTCCGTCCGCGCGATTTTCGTAAATCTTACATATAAAATTCTCGTGTCACAATGTTACCAAACTCCTTCGAAATGGCTAGACCGATTTTTATGAAATTTAATATGCATATTCAGTAAGTCTGAGAATCGGCTACTATCTATTTTTCATACCACAAGTGACAAGGGTTGTGTATCACCAACCCCTATGTTTAAATAGCGATTTTAATTTATATGGCTAAACAACGTTTTTGCTTCAAGTATTAGTATAATGATTAAATATTAATATTGAACTCAATTTGCTCGAAATGTAGCTAAATATGAAACTTTATTTATTCCTAACAAAAATTAATGTATACAAAGAAAATAAATAAATAAATACATTGAAAGCAAATTATAGATGTAACCATTTTATATAAAACTTTCTTTTCCTCGTTATATATTATGTCGTAAAGTTTCCCAGGTTTCCCTACATATCTCCAAGTTTAAGAGTTGAAGGTTATTACAAATTTAGGTGATATAGGAAACTGCTGAAACAATACCAGAAACCGTAAATATCTCTTATTGCTATAAAGATAAAGTTGAAAAGCCAACGAAAGGTGCAGAATCAATCGTATTAAGGTATCAAGGTAAGTAGTAGAAGGGGGGAAAACATGGTTTCGCAATAGGGTTGTCAGACATACGAATGTTTCATTTAAAACGATCTGCAAAATTGTACGTATACATAAAACAATACAGTTTAACCTAAGAGGTTAGGTAACTCAGTACTCTATCTGTAGTGTAGTTATGTAAACAAAATAATAACTAACAATTTCACGAGAATGGTATGTTTTAAAAAAAACTGTTTTTTAAAGGCAACGAAATGTAATGAAATTTATTTATTTTTTTAGAAAGTTATAGCAATAACAATTTTAATAGGCCACGCATAATTTCTAGGGGCATCTGTTTAATTGTCTTAATTGTATGTAGGCATACAAATATTTTTTTATATACATAAATAATATTCTATATACATCGTTGGGTATGTTACTTAGCATGAAAATATAGAAGTAAATGAAAATATTTTTATTTCTAAAAAATAAATTCTTTTTAAGTTTAAATAACTCAACCTTATAAAAATGTAAACGCGAAAGTTCGTGAGTATGATGTTCGAATATCCTGATGGATGAATGATCGTTACTCTTTCACGCAAAAACTACTGAATGGATTTCAATAAAATTTTACAGTAATAGTTTATACATCAAAATAAAACAGGATACAATTGCATAGGAGTGAGCGCGGAATAAAACATAAAAACGGAAAATTAATCAACTTTTATTTAAACGATATTTGTCTGTATATATTTTTATAGTATTTTATTTTAAGTTTTTATATTATTAATTGTTTTTATATATAACATAATATAATGCTGACAAGGGAATATATTATTTTCTATTTTTTTCTGGCAACCCTGTTTACACAAAGATGGGGGGTGCCCGCCTGGGACGCATAAATCTAAGTGCAATTCCGAATCTAATAAAAGTCTATCCGATCTGAATTGGACCTTAATTGAAGTTTGCAACAAGCCACTGATCTGTCTGTTTGTCTTTATCATTCATTAAGTATACTTGTTGACTGCAACTATTGGTATATATAGGACTAACTGTTTTCTGCGATTTCGTCTGCGATTTTTAAGATAAAAAATATCTATGGATTTAATTGAAGGTCTTGGTTGTCTAGCGATTTAACACGCCTTATTTCCGATGATCGCGGGTTCGATTCCACGCATGGCGCAAACATTTGTATTCATGAGTATGATTGTTTGTCTGTCTAGGTGTTTTCTATATATAATATGTATTGACGAAAAAAAATATCTATGTGTCATAAATACAAGCTTTAGGTAGCTTAACTTGGGACTAGATGGCACTGTGTGAATTGTCCTGAGATTATTATTATTTCAGATCCGATCAGTCGTCAAAAGGTGACAAACAATCCATTATAATACTAGCTATAATCCGCGACTTCGTCTACATATACTTTTATCCCCTATTTCACAATTTTCGGTATTTATTGTTGAGATAAAAATAGAAATTACGTCATAAGAGACTAAAATGTTCAACTTGAATAAAATATTTTTAATTTGATATGAAAACCGTGGTAGCAAACTATTGACGGCCATTGTTTAGCACACCGTCTTACTTCCAATGGCCGCAGGTTCGATTCCTACCATTTCCGTTCTATATTTAACCAACTAACATCTGATATATAAAATTCTCGTGTCACAGTTTTCGTTCCCATACTACTCCGAAACGGCTTGACCGATTCTCATGAAATTTTGTGAGCGTATTGAGTAGGTCTGAGAATCGGCAAACATCTATTTTTCATCCCCCTAAATGTTAGGGGTAGTCCACCCCTAATTTCTTTTTTTTATTTTAAGGCAAAACAACGTTTGCCGGGACAGCTAGTAATCTATGAAAATTTTATTCTAATTCCTCTAGTTGTTACAAATGGTCACAATTCTTTGATGTTATTAAATGTATTAACGATAAAAGATATTAACAGTGTATTGAAACATTGTTACAATGTACTATGACACATTTAATATTAGAGAAGAGGAAACCTTATACTTAGTCAGATGAGGTTGACAATTGTGTGCATTCATCTGCGGAACATAAAACGAATAAAGTGGAGATGAAAATTACCTCTATATCAGTGATATTATCATCCTTTACGATAAAATGAACCTTATCTAGTCTAGACACAGCGGTGTGATAGTCACAGATATGTTGTTTATATATATTCATACAAGTCATTTACAATCTTGACTTCCCATATGCAATTTTTCTTCATACAAACCCATTAAAAATGTTAAAAAAGGCGGGAAAATGTTGCACGCGTTAATCTATACAAATAAATAAATTTGAACTGTTTTATTTAACAGCTTTTCACTAAATGCATATGAAAGTATATACGCTGCATAAATAAAAATAATAATATCGAACACGGCTGGGCCGATTTTTATGGGACTTTCACTAATCGAAATTTTATATAGCTAATGTTATAACAAGTATAAGGTGTTATATTCAGCAGTTAAATATAAAGTGCTGGACATGTCTAATGGCAAAACCCAAAACATATATGACTTCATCCATAGTAGACATTACCGTCCGGTTACCTGTATCCAAACTATTTCCGCTACGACAATTTACAGAGCGCCATCTATCTCCAAATCTATACATCTATACATATAAATAAAATTAGAATGTCTGTTTGTAATATTGAAATAACCGTTGTTAATTACATGCATATTAATATAAATACGGTACATACACCAAAGTAACATTTTTTACAATTTTTGTCAGTCTGTCCGTCTGTTTGTTCTGAAATGAAATGTCTGGACCGATTTTGACGGGACTTTTTTTGGCAAGTAGCTAATGTAATAAGGAGCAACTTAGGCTACTTTTGTTTTAGGAAAATAAAGTTAAATTTCACGCGGACGAACATGACGTTAGCTGACTGAGTATGAGAATAATTACATAAATATATAATTTTAACACTTTTGAGCTGGTATGTCAAATTGAAGATTTTAATGACTATCGATTGATTAATTATTCGATCAATTGTACTGAATTCCTTATTACAAACTGAACGAGAATTTCCCGATAGAATATCTTAACATCAACAAAGTTAAACTCCAATTAAATCATCAATTAAGATTCAATACATACCCAGAAAGTGCTTACATCTGATAAATATTTATTCTTAAACGATTTCATTACAGTGAACAGCGAATTAATTTCCGAAGTTTGCATTAAATAATATCTTTGTATCTTATCATGCAAATCATTCAATTTATTTAAACGTTAATACAGAGTAAAAGAATTAAAAACTCTGACAGTTATGCTTAATTGAGATTCTTACAGATAATAATAATAAAGTCTCTGAACAATACACACAGCGCCATCTAGTCCAAAGCTATGCAGAGCTTGTATTACAGGTACTAGACAACTGATACATACTTAGACGCATTTTTTAAATATATATATGTACATATGTAAAGCACTCAGACCGATACAAACAATTATACTAATGAATACAAAATATGTTTGTACCATGCGAGAAATCGAAACCGCGACTAACGGAAGTAAAGTAATGTGCTAAACCAACGAGGCCGACACATGAATAAAATGCAAAAATGAAAACTAAAAATCATGACAATATTGCCATTATGTTGTGTTTTGTTCGCTGCGAGCGCAGTGTATGGTAGGGCACATCTCTTTTCAACACAAGTTTTTATTTCTAATGATCTTGTACAGTTTATAACCATAGTATTAAAATTTGTTACACTACCAGGCTCCTACTAGATTTAGCTGGAGCGGTGAAGGTGATGGTTGACGTAAGTCGGCAAGGGTACGTACCTAACGTAGGTAAACCTACACTCGGGTTTTAAGTCCCGGAAACTGCTCGGAGTTTCCCGCTTTGCCACACGATGGACCCGGCACCCGTACCATAAATCCATGGAATACTAAATAGCTCGTATATCTCTCTCATAATTAAAACTGATTAAATTACATTAAAATTAGTTCAAGCAATGTAACCGTCAACGTGACTATATAATCATCAGCATTATCATTTAGAAAAACCTTTATAATGTAATCTATTATTATATTACTACCTTGATCTTTTATATAGTATAAAACAAAGTCGACGCCGCTGACTGTTCATTTATATCTTTCAAATTACGCAACGGATTTTAATGCAGTTTCCAGCAATAGATAGAGTGATTAAAGAGAAACGAATACGTGCGTGTTATAGTATAGCACAAGCCGAGAAATTCAAAGATTTATAATTCAAACATGCGAAGCCGGGAAGTGTCGCTAGTTATACATAATTTGCATGTTCCGTAATCTCCAGTATTACTAATCTAATTTTGAATAATCAGAAAAAAATTGTATTGTTGTCAGCCCATTTATCCAGGAAGGCCATATAGTCTTTAAAACATTACACTAGGGCCAAAAGCAGCAGAGCTACAATTAAACGCACAATTACAGTTGCAAGAACGAGAAAATTTTGAAGCAGATGAATTATTTCGTAATATTGATAAAAGATGTCGGATGTGATAAAATATTTAATGTTCATGATTTATTGTATGAATTTCTGGTTGTATGTGTGCTGATGATGCAAATAAATGATTTATCTATCTATTTAAACAGTATATATATGGTTATGAACTGTACAAATCAGTTAAGTTAAAAGTTGATAAAATCAATCTTTTACTCAAAATTGTTGAAAAGAGATTAGTGACTTACCCAAGCTGAAATCCTATAAATATAAGTCCAGTACATTTGTAGACAAGCCTTTAGAAAAACTATATGAAGTCGGGACTTAATCTAAGTCTATAAAGGCCAGCAACGCACTTGCAATAACTCTGGTGTTGCAGTAACTCATGGGCGGCGGTAATATAATACTTACCATCAGGTAAGCCGCTAGCTCGTTTGTCATATAAAAAGTTTTACTAGAAGATTAGACTAGACTTATAAGTATAAGATCTTTACAATGCAATTTATTAAACTTCTTTTATACGAATACGTGCATTTAATTTAGAACACTGTCCCATTGAAATAACTTTAGTAGTTAAATCTCATAGAAATTCGTATGAAAGGAGCTAAAATGTTAAGCGCAGCAAAGCATATAGTGTAAGTGTAGAATTGTAAAGACATACATACATTTCGCACGTACTGATCAAATGTCCTCACCGCTGTCCGTCCCAGTAGCAGCGCGTCCATCTCACTTTCTGGCACTGGAACCACGGCCACTGTCGGTGCCGGACCGGCCTTCATTGGCACGTTCATTTTGAACTTTATTACCACACACTTACGTCACAAAATGATTTAGATTCACTTCCATAAGCACTTCATAACATAATCTGTTTTTATCTGTTACAACTTCATTAACTTCATTAACTGTTATAATAGTATCATTATAATCTTCAAGTTCATTAACAGAAACATATTTAAAAATTTGTTGCCGATTGTTTGTATGGTCACTTACTTTTTGCAATTTTGAAATAGTATATTTTCACTAATAGTTTCACACACTATAACTGTAAGTTCGTACAACTTCGTCGCTAACAAATAATCGATATGTGAATTGGATATTATCGTTTATATATGATTAATATTTTTAAAGAGTTCTACAATGTAATTTAGAATAATATTTTATATGTCCATTGAACGTTCAAAGTCTATTGCAACTATTAGGAATTCCAAATTAACAGTTACTAAATTTAATACTTCAATCTAAACATCACTAATATTTGTGTATATAACAGAATATTGTAATCTGCTAACATTAACATTGTTTAAACACGCATTTGATGTATTTAATAAAAGTCACTATATTTGTTAAATTTGTAAATAATTTGTATCTAAACATTTATTTGCTTAATATAATATATACTCTACTGGATAGTTATTAATTTGTGCTTTGGATTATTGTTTGAATCACTTCTACTTCTAGCTTCTATGGTTTTCTACACTGGTGCTTATTTTGTGACTTTTATTTAAGTATTCCCATCAATTATACATTCTACAGTGACTATTAATTTGTGCACTAGATTGTTCTAATCACTTCATATTCCAGTTTCACTATGTTTTACAGTAAATTTGTTTTTGTCACTAATATTATTGATATTATTACCACTTTGTTTGTTCACTGCATCAATCCTTGTTGTAACTTGATCCCTCTTCAGTCTTCGCTATGTTTCATATGTCTTCATATCTTTGGTTCGGGGATTCGGTGTAATTCGTTTTTGGACCGTTATTGTAGATGATATTCGTTTTTCTATCTCTAAAAGTACTATAAAGTGATATTGTAAGATTGTTTTGTCCTGAACGACATTTATATTTATATGAATTCATCTTTAGAATTAATTACTTATGCGATACCCACTACTTCCGTAAGTTCTTTTATAAAATCTAAATATTTATTAATATGGGATAGTTTTAGCTACCGGTGCATTTTATTTTTATTGATAAATTTGATTAACTTTAAACTGTTACCAGGAACTTCGTTGGAGTTGAAATTCATGTTCTTTTCATTAAAATAATGAAAGTTTCTGAAATTAAAGCAACCTAATTTATTCCTTATAAGAATAACTATATGCGAGTAAAAGTCCCGTCGAAATCGGTACAGCCGTTTCAGATCACCAATAATAAAAAAACAGACCAACAAATTTTAAAATTATTTTAATATACTTTTAGTGACAAGCTGTTAATCTCAAATTACAAATAAACACTTTAATTTAATCTACTTTGGTTTTGTGATTACACGCAGCATATCTAGTATAAATAGAGAAATATATAATTTAACATTTATTTATTTATTTATTGCAGCATCATAAAAATATAAAGCATATGCGTAGGGAGTGTGGTTAAGTTGTTACAATTATTTTATGACGCCCTGAAAGGGCCTGGCAATATTATAATTATGTATATTATCCTTAAATTATTATATGTATTGTCTTATACTATAAATAATAAATGTACATTATAAACAATACCTGCTCATTATTTTTTTATTGCGCATGATGTCACATTATTATGTTTATAATGATGTTGGGACTATATTTATATCAAATGCGTTAGCATCCAACATCGAATCCCCTTATTGTAAGATTTTATGATGTAACATTTTTTATAAATCTGATACTTCACAGCGAGTGTACTTACGTACAGGATTAGGCTATCATGTAACTACGCTAGTGTTGGGAATAAGTTGTCGATAATACATATATCGATATTTTTTCCAGCTTAGTAGTCATCTATAAATATAAATAAAATTGGAGTGTCTGTTTGTAATATTGAAATAACCGTTTTTTACTACATGCATATGAATATAAATATGGTATATACGCCAAAATAGCATTTTTTACAATTTTTGTCTGTCTGTTTTGTTCAGGCTAATCTATGAAATGGCTCGACCTATTTTGACAGGACTTTTTTTGGTATGGTGGTTGGTATGTTGAGCTGATGTAATAAGGAGTAATTTAGGCTACTTTTATTTTTAGAAAAGTTGATTAATTTTAGAAAAATAAAGTTAAATTCTACGCGGACGAAGTCGCAGGTACAGCTGACCCTCGGAACTAATATCGCGGTACAACAATATAGTTAACTATATATTATATGTATATGAGATTTATTATTTATTTTAATTATATTATGAATTAAAAAGTACATACAAAAATTAATTTGCGCCCTTCTACCGCCAACCCTTATTTTTAAATACGATATTAATGTATATGGCATAAAAACGTTTGCTGACCCAGCTGACCCAGCTGACCCAGCTAGTCTATATATTGTACAATGACTAATAAAGTGGAAAAAATATCGATATAAACATCGACTGTTTTGTCGATATCGTTACAACACAATAAAAAAACAACGGAGTATAATCCTTGGAATTGGATTACAGTGCCTTTTCTACAGTGAGTTTTTGAGATGAGTGTTAACTGACACTACAAGGCAGACGAATACCATATAATTCCATTTCTTATAAGATGAGAGAGAACATAAAAAGTGCCGTAAGTAATTCGGTTTCTTTGTGCCTCTATATCTGTTAAAGTGAGCTTTTTTCTACTGAATTACTCAGTCTCTATGAGTGTAGTGTTGTTAAGAAAATTCAAGAATATTATTTAATAATAATAATAAACCAGTACAATTCATATAGCGCCATCTAGTCAAAAGCTAAGCAGAGCTTGTATTATGGATAAGTGATAGAAACACATATGTTTTTTGGAAATACATACATAATATAAATAAGAATCATCCAGACTAATAAAGGAGCAATATGCAAGTTTCTTGTGATGAGATAGTTTTCCGAAGGAGCGGTAGATTGAAGAAAAAATGTGATGACTATTCAAAAGTGTTTGAATGTAAGTTTATTTGAATAAATGATTTTCTATTCTAATACCGACCCGCGACCATCCGAAGTAAGATGGTGTCTAAACCACTATAAAACCACCGCTGAATAAAGTCACGGGAACAGTTAGTGTAACTTACTAATATTACACGGAACTTTGTGAGTGAGGATGGATGAATGGATGGTTTGTTACTCTTTCAGGCAAAAAGTACTAAATTTATTTTAATGAAACTTTACAATAATAGAGCTTACTAGTTGTGCTTGTGGTTTCAACCGCATGAAATTTAACCTATATATTATTGTGATGTATAAGCTATATAACTGTAAAGTGTCGTCAAAATCCGTTAAGTAGTTTTTGCACGAAAGACTATCAAACATTCATCCATACTCACAAAATTAATAAGATACATCAGTGTTCAAAATCTACCCTGTAACATCGTAAGCACAGATTATTATATTAGAGTCCGTTAGCTTCTTCCCGCGCTTTTACCTCCCCTCCCTTACCTAGTAACAAACGGACTGTACAGCGGCCTTGACGCGCGCGCGCATTGTGTTGTGAATTAAAATAAATTAGAACTGTGAAACTGTGAAACCTACTGTGAAACTGGAAAGCTAGCGAAGATACCTTCGAGACCCAGAAGCCCAAGAAATCCGCAGAACCATAAAGGTAAATGACTGACGCTTCCCTAACATTTTGGTAGCAGAGTAGTTTCCCAAACAATCAGAATAACATTTAGGCTATAAATTTCAAGCAGATGATACTGCGGTCGCAACTAGTACGTAAATACAAATATGTCTTCTCTTCTATACGTCATCATTATCCAATTAACAAGCCAGTAAGTCCGCTTCAAGATGGATTAGCCCCGTGTATTTACAAACCCTTAATTATCGACGTGCGCTCGACGTCTTGTATACGTGTAGGTATATTACATGTATACATATATACAAGTGAATGTGAATGTAGTAAACGAACCGTGGGCGTCGACCTTCGATCAGTCCGTGCACAGGGATTTGTAAATATGAACTATAGACGTGTTGACACAAGAAAACAATATTTTTTTTATTTCATTTATTATTATACAAATCGACTAGGTGCCTTTACACGATACGATCTTTCCCATGCAGACGACTTTTTACAGAGCCTATCTTGTTATTACCCGCTGTTGCTGTCCGATTTCGTCCAATTTTATTCACATAAAAGTTATATTCCTAATAAGAGTAGTCTTAAGTTACCTCATATAATATTAGTTATCTTTTTTCGGACTACTCTAATACTGTTGGCCGCAGCCATGGTTTTTACAGCTTCACCGGACGATAGGGGGCGAGTGCAGATGACAATACAAACCCGCGGAAGGACTTATGGAACGGCTAAAGGACAACTCCAGCCTGACGAATTTAGTCTTAGGGAACTGCTAGGGGTTCGAACCTCGGCTCAGGTCGTCGTAATTTCGATCCCCGTTTGAATTGGACGCAGGTCGATAGGCAAGTGCAAGTTTTGTCAACATCCGTCCAGTCTTTTTAAAGATTATCAAGAACAAAAAGATACATAGTTCTTTAAATAACTTTGTTGATGTAAGTACCGTACATAGTTTCAAGTGTTAAATACACTGAAATAAAAAGTGAAAATCTGATAATTTGAAATTCCAAACAGACACTTCAATTTTATTTATTGAAGAGCCAAGATACACTTTAGACGGAAGTGCAATTTCTGATACCTGACGTGTCATAATATAAAGTTTATAGCGCAGAAGGCTTCATAAAAGTCTAGAATACTGTTACCGATTAAGAGTTTATGTATTAGCCATATTCTGTTATGTTAGCCGATCCGGTCGTAACTCTGAAGAATGGACCTATATTATGCACAGTCCCAAATTCAATTCCGTCGAGTAAGTTTATGACGGCGAATGCCCATTTTTCTTCGTTTTAAACGAAATTATGCAAACAATGTTGCATTTTATAATCTTCAAATAAGATAGAGGCTCTATATTCGGCTTGGTGAACGGCCTATTCAGATTACGGGCACTGATTACATTATTTCCATTAGACAAAAATGCAATAGCATATACTCACAATCACAATATTTTCAATAAATAATTAAAAATAAAACTGTATTTCTGTAATCAGGTACAAGCTCATTTGTAGAGAACAATAACTGAGTTTCTTGTCAGTTCTACTTAGCTCGAAAGGACTCCGAAGTGACGGCAGATGTGACATATCATAACCTGAATAAAGTTATTTTGATATAATTTAATTTGATCGTTACGTATATTTTTTTATCAGATAGAATAGTGAAATCTCTCTACAATCCTCTAAAAGATCTTGGCCCGTCTAGAAGTGCTGTAAGTTCTGTACTAGAACATATATTTAAAGCATCCCTAGCAGGTTCCTACCAAATTTGGCTAAGCAGGGAGACAGCGGAAAACGAACGCTGAATGTGAATGTAGACGTACGTCGGAAAAGGGGTTAAACCTACACCCGTGTCAGAAGTCCTGGGAACTGCTCGAAGTTTCCCTCTACCACACGGTGGAACCGGCATCCGCACGGTTAATCCATGGAATGCTTAAGCAGTATTTTTATTCTATTTTATTGGGTTGTTTAGGCTATTGTCAGGTGCTTGGACCTGTACTACTGCAACTTACATAAATATATTGTGCTCATTCTTTTTCAGAGTACGCTACCTAGACCCGTCAGGGCCAAGAATTGGAGGATATTCTTAGGAGAGTTTTTATGTCCTCAGAATAGAATGTAAAATTTCCAAAGGAGCCATTATAATGAGACATTTTTAGATGAAAACGTGATTAGCAGTGCGTTTTCATTTATAATTTCGAATTATCTGTAAAGCTATTCATGAAATATTGTACAATTGATCACCATATTCTCTTCAACTCAACTAAAATTAGATTAAAACTCAGTGATGTGCGCATGTCTGGAATCGAACATGGGCTCTTAAAAATAAACGGTCCAGATATTGGAACCGTTATCTCTAATAGCTTTTACGGTACAGGTTTTTAGATAAAACGAATTACTTTCTTTTTAATACCAAAAGCGTCTACGCCAGAGGTAGACAGTAAAAAGTCTGCGTGGGTGCCTCATTGTCACTTACTACAGCTGCCAAACAAGTGGCTATACTACCCTATCTAAAATATGACTCGTGAAGTTACTGTTTTCTTTTATATAACTATACTAACTGTGCCCGCGACTTCGTCCGCGTTTTATTATTTAGTGATCTAGACCATATAAATAAAATATATTGAATAATGTAACCCAAAAAATCCAATAAAAAATGTTCCATCGTTCTACCTTCAAAAATGACGAACTTACATACAGACTTTCATCCCCTATTTTATTTTACCCCCTTAAGGGAATATATTTTTACAAACTTTGATCGTCATATTTAGTTTCAAGCTCCTAGATTTAAAAATGATGATACTTCCATGCAACACTTTATCTCCCCTTTCAACCCCTTACAACCCTTTCTTTGCATTTAAAAGTACCCCATGTCCTTTCTCAGGGTCTAAACTATGCGTGTACCAAATTTCATTTAAATTCAGTAGTTTTCAACACAGAAACGAATATTAGTAAGGATAAGGTTAAATTCTATATATGTATGTACATATGTGTTAGTAGCGTTTGTTTCAGCTTAGAAAGTAAATTAAACACATTAACAACATAGAACAGAGACGCAAACATTGAACATTTTAAATCCCACCGACCTCAACAACAGTGTATATTGTAAAAAACAATGGCGTTTAGGGGAGGATTTAATTTGGCGAAGTAACGATGAATGATGTTTGAATTGTACAGGATTATATTTGAATCTCATTGAATGCCGGAAGCTTAAATGTACATATTTTAAAATACCAAGATTGAAGAAAATTTATATTTATATTATAAGAATAAATGTTAAGTTTATCTTTTACTCTTAGATGGAATTTACAAATTATTTAAACGATTTCAGTTTTCAGATATATTTATTTGCTATTTAAAGCACTTGTTTTAGGTTACAGGGTAACTTTATATTTGCTGTTCATTTATAAAATTACTAGCTGTCCCGGCAAACGTTGTTTTGCCCTAAACTAAAAAAAGAAAATTAGGGGTGGACTACCCCTAACATTTAGGAGGATGAAAAATAGATGTTGGCCGATTCCGGCTCACAAAATTTCATGAGAATCGGTCAAGCCGTTTCGGAGGAGTATGGAACGAAAACTGTGACACGAGAATTTTATATATAAGATAATTTATTAATCAAAATTAATATAAATTTAATTTTGGCTTGCACATATATTTATTAATTATCTGCGACCGCAGTTTCATCTGCATGTGTTATCCTGATGTATAAACTATATTACATATATATAGTTTATATATATTATTAAGTTTCATTAAAATTCGTTCAACAGTTTTTTCGTGAAAGAAACAAAGATACAACTATACGTCTATACTCACAAAATTTCACGTTCATAATATTAATAAGATTTTCCTTTATGTAGCAGTTTTTATATCTCAATATGTATTATTAAATGGCACTGACTTATTGTCTCTGATCAGAGCAATGGTTGACTGGTAGAGAATGCCATCAGGCATTAAGTCCGACATATCGTAATATACTATCAACTAATATTATAAGAGTATTTTCCTTCATAATAATATATTTTTATTCTTCTTTTCTGTTTGCATATTACTTTCCTGTTCGATATTAAAATATTGTTATCTTGAGAAGATTGCTTTCAACAATAAGACCGCTTTACTGTAATTATAGATATATATCTTTAATACATTATTTATGTATTCTTGTTACTGCATCAATCAAAACATTAAAATTATAATATTTATTTTTCTTGATCTATTACAGACCGTTATGATATGTCAAATCTACCGTCAGTTACAAATAAAGTATGATCTATCTATACATAATATGTAGAACTACAAACACTGTTTGTCACTTCTGTTTTATTTACAACTTAACTACTCTATATTTTATATAAAAAAAGCAAACAAAGTCACAGTAAATAGTTAGTATTATGTACTAGCAACTGTTAAGGTTACAAAGCTGTAAAAGCACTAGTTCACCGAGGTCCTCACCTACATTGCAATGGTAGTACTTAGTTAGACAAAGTTCAGTCAGCAAATAAAGCAAATTCTTTTGGAACTTTGTATCAGGAAGGATGCAAATACTCGACATTTCGTGTGCGGTTTTAAGGCTTCCCTCGTAATTTCCCTCGCGTGGAACTTTAATCCCTCAATCCCGTGAGAGTTTTTATTTTTACCTTCCCGAAAAGTAACGGAATTTCCAAGTGAATTCGTTGTTGTTTGATAAATTCCAAGCAAATTATTAAATACAAATATTTTAATATTAGTTTGTCCGTGCATTACTTTGTTGTTTAAATACTATAATTGTCTATGAATGCATACTTTACATAAATATCTATTGCAGTGTATCAATCAATTAATTAAAGTACTTAATGGATATATTTTGGTGCACCTTCTTTCAAGTTGATTTGTTTTTTTTTTATAATTGTGGAGTCAAATCTATATATATAAATGATGATGAAAAAATTTAAGTGTATGTTTGAATTTTCAAATTACAAGATTTTCAAAAAAATTATAAATGCATATGAAAATATACACAGTACTTACTCAAAAAAATATTTAAGTAGTAAATTAAGCTATTTTTCTTTTAAAAAGTTATTTATTTTAATAAAAAGTAGAAGTTAAATAATAATATAATATTTATTTCTCAAATAAAATTCCACAATTTAATATTAACAGCTAGTCATAAATATAAACGGTTTTTGTACTGGCCAATTTGGAACTCACTATCTTTGGGATTTATAAGTAGGTGCAGTATACCAGCACAAGGATAATAAATATTTAGATAAACAAAATATAAATAAAGCAACTGTCAACGAAAATGCATCTACAAGTAATACAGTTGGTAACCAAGTTAATAATTGAATATAAACTCTATTAAAAGTTCACCGAAGTCTGTAATTGCAGTGTGATATAGTTAATGCAATTGTTTATTTGTTTTTCTTAATAACGAACTGAGATAGTTTGTTTATTTATGTATATTGTAAATTCAAACGTATAATTATGATTACAAGCTTCATTTTGTAAACCATAATCTCGCTTATTAAAATAATAATATTTTTTATACTTCAGCTGTTACAACATGTTGTATTTTTCTTTCCAATGAAAAAACACATGTAAACATTAGGACATTATGTCCGTTTCCACACATAAAATAATAAAAAAATTATTTGTTCTTACTAATCTTTGTACTGGACCGATTTTGATGGGACTATCATTCGCAGATGAGTAATTTTATTTTGTTTATTTATTTATCTATTTATTTCAGATCCCACCCATCCAATGTTGTAAGGAGTAACATAGGCTACTTCTGTTTCAGAAAAATTAGTAACTAGTTAGTATGTAAATTTAAAATTCTTAATATATTTGAGTTTAGATTTGTTGTTGTATATTATTGTCACTTTTTACTGTTACTATTCATACATAATAAGTATTTACCATTTTTTATACCCTTCATCTCACACATACAATTCACTCATTCTATCGCCCACACTAAGAATACATACTTTTTGGAAATTATGTAGTATTATTAAATTGTACTTGGTATAGAATTTCCTATTTAGAACAAGCAATGTACCATCGACCATTGCGGTCGCTCCTTCAAACCATAGCGGTTAATTCCTGGAGAATTGGTCACGATGGGATAATTGACTTAACTGCATTTACCTTCATTTAGAATTCCATACTCATCCAATATAAAAACAAGTGTATGTATATATGTATAGAATATATCCACATAATTATATTATGTAAACGACTTAAAGACCTTGTATAAATATGTATTAAAAAAAAAACAGTAAATATATATACTAAAATTGACTATCATACGCGTCTTGTTGTTTTCTTTATATCTACTACCTATTTATTTTTCTTTTGGTAAAATTCTAAACATCCTCAAACATTTTTAAACTTTTAAATTTAATATAACTGTACATTATTTCTATTAGTAACCGAGTCTTAACACGGATAATTTTATGGCAAATAAAAGAAACGTCGTAATAGATAGATATCTTTATTTATCATAAAATTATCCGTGTTAAGACCCGGTTAACAATATAAATAACGGTAAGGTAAAAAAAAATATGCGAGTAAATGACGAAGAAACGTTCTGCGTGTGAATAACTTTACGTACCTACTGGTTACACAAAACAATCCCACAATACCAACCACTAAGCTATAACTATACTACGGGGTTGTATAACTTCTAACAAATATCTAAAAAAAATTGTTTATAAAAATATTTTCGAATTCGCCGTCGTTCGCGTTCGCGACGATTGTCGAATGACGAAAGCGAAGCGAAGCGACCCCGTCGCCCGCCACTTAGGCACTGAGGGCGAGATCGAGGACCAGTGTTGCCAACACACCTCGTACAAACCCATTGACTATAAATAAACAATTGTCCATGGTAAGATTTGCTAGACTAGATATGGTAAACTTGGTCAGCACACCGCCTTACTTGGGTTATGGGTTCGATTCTTCCCATTCATACATTTCTATTCAAGAGTATGATTGTTTATACCGGTCTATGTGTTTTCTATATATAGTAGGTATGTATGTATTTACAAAAAAAACGTATCTGTGAATTTGTATCAGTTGTCTAGTAACTACCTATAAAACAAGCTCTGCTTAGCTTAGGACTGGATGGCTTTGTGTAAGTTGGACAACTTACACAGTGCCATTATTATTATAATTATTTTGCAAAAAGAAACATATATTTTTTTTTTTTTCAATTAAATAATATTGAAATTTATTGAAGAAATTGTCAAGGAATAATTATTTATATACTGTCTTATTAATATTATAAACGCCATAGTTTGTGACAATGGATGTATAGTTGTTACTCTTTCACGCAAAAACTACTGAACGGACTTTGAGGAAACTTTACAGTAATATAGCTTATACTTCAAAATAACACATAAGCTTTAAATTTCAAGGAGATAAAACCGCGGGCACAGCTAGTAATTATATAAGAATACCATTTAATGATGATTCTGAATTATAATATTATCCGAAAGAATTACTCAAGTTTTCAACAAATATTGTCTATAAATGGAAGATCAAATATACCAATTTTATTGGAGACATTCATTAGGGTGGCAACACTGCCGAGGACAGATAACTCCGCACCCCGCCTGGGACGGGACTCGGGAGCCAGGGGACAATTTTCTGGGGGTTTTCAGCTGTTTACACTTTTAGATATATGCCTTCACGGCTGGTATCCCAGATGGGGTATTTTACGCATTGTCATATGTTGGCTTTGTGGTGAGTGAAAACAAAACAATTAAAACTGAACTCGCCGTACCGGTCCAGCCAGGTTCAGGATACATTTTTAATTTTCGAATTTCTCGGTTTGTTCTATACTATACGCATGTATTATACATATAAACCTTCCTCTAGAATTGCTCTATCTACTACTGAAAACTGCATTACAATCCGTTGTGTAATTTAAAAGATAAAAGTGAATAGACAGCGACGGCGACTTTGTTTTACACAATAGTAAGATATACTCAATATTTGAAATTCGATATGGCAGATGACGAACCTAGAATAATATTACCCCCACATATGACCAAATAAAGAGAAGATATTTAATAATCTAACCCAACAAATACAAAGATTCCTCGTTCCAGCACATTATTTTGCTTATGGTTCCAGCTTTCAAAAATTACGAATTTCCATACAAACTTACAATTTAATATTATTTATATTTAATCAACAGGCCTAAAAATAAGTTACTAACTTCAATCTTTACAAATGACGATACATCTATACATCTATACTATCCTATCTTTAAAATCCGTACAACTTTTAGACTATATTTGTTGCAAACTCTTTGCACATTTTTATATATTTATTTTTCTACCAATTTTGTCTTCTGACAATTCTAAAATTGGTAGAATATAAATATATAGAAATGTGCAAAGAGTTTGCAACAATATTTGTGACAAATTTCATTTAAATTGTTTCAGTAGTTTTGGCGTGAAAGCGAGAAGACAGATGGAGTAACTTTCGCATTTATAATATTAGTACCGATGAAGAGAAAAATCCGTAACTAAATATTAAATATCTGAGCAGTGCGAGTAAATGAAGCATCATCTCCACTAATGAACAATTAGGGCATTCCAACACAACACGTTGCCCACGGGCGCCGTGAGTAATATACCAAACACTTTTACATTTATCTTTTGGTATACTAACCGTAAAACACTAATTATTATCTTAATCCTTACTTATCTAAATATATATAACTCAAAGGTGACTGACATAATGATCTATCAACGCACAGCCCAAACCACTGGACGGATAAGGCTAAAATTTGGCATGCAGGTAGACGTAGACATCCGCTAAGAAAGGATTTTGATTAATTCCACCCCCAAGAGGATAAAATAGGGGATGAAAGTTTGTCAATATTAAGCCGATCGGGCTGAGACTTTACATGCATAAAGCTACTATGACGTAGGCATCTCCTAAGAAAGAATTTTGATAAAGTCCACCCCTAAGAGGATAAATTAACGCGAGCGAAGCCGCGGGCAAAAACTAGTAATATTATAAATGTGAAAGTAGAGATGTTTGTTACACTTTCACGCAAAAACTACTTAACCGATCATCATGAAATTTTGTATATTTAAAAATAATTTATTTCATGGATCCAATGCGAGCGAAGCCGCGGGTAAATCTAGTGATATTATAAACGCGAATGTTTGTGAGCATGGATGGATGTTTGTTACTCTTTCATGCAAAAACTACTGAACGAATGGTGACGAAACTTTACAGTAATACAAGGTGTATTACTGTAAAGTTACTGTATACACATCAGAATAACACATAGACTATAACTTTAAAAGATATAATGTAAATGGGCGAAATATAATGTCATGTAATGTGCCAAAAATTGGATATTACACATCTGCTAATAACTCAGGAACAAAAACCCTATTATATATGGATTTTTATACTCGATTTTACCTAAGCCTTGAAAACACCATTTATTAGTTATATTTTGACAAAGCAATATTAACGGACATGATTATTTATATAAATAGGTACTTTTACATTACATCAAATCAAATATAAAATCATCGAATAATGTAGAACAGTTCCAGTGGTAGCAACAAACGAAGACGTGTGAAGGTAGACGCATATGTCTGCCCATAAAAAGATTTCATTTTCCATCTACCCGCTGCCTTCAGTTTACCCGTGATCATGGTGGTTGAAACACTACCGAAATATCGGGAACTCAGCAAATAAATATAAAACGTGGTAAGATCCCGTGATTTTTACTAATTATACGTACAAATAACGACCGCGTCAAGTTTAAAACAGTATATATGTAATGTAGAACATTTTAGCTGCTTATGAACATAAAGTTTTTGTATTTTACTGTAAGTATATCGTTTAGCTTTTTGGAACTCTAGATTACGTGCAAGGAAACGAATCCCCTATCAACAGAAATAAGGTTGTATGCTAAATCGATGCTGAATTAATATTAGTTGTCTACTACCCATAACAGAAGCTCTACTTAGGACTAGATGGCGCTGTGCGAGTTTTTCTGAGACATTACTAACTCTAGAACATCACTGTGAATGAATGAATGAAAAACTCTTTTTTGTTCCTCTCACAGAAGGAAATAATAATTACATAAATTAATATGTACACAAATATAAAAATGAAATACAATTAAAATACACAGGTAACAATGTATATGAGGCGGCCTTATCGCTAAATAGCGATTTCTTCCAGGCTGTGTCTTTAGTAGATGTTCTATCTTCATTTTATCGTCAGTATATTAATGTAGCACTCAGACAGGACTTGCAATCTTGGGCCGCTCTAAATCGCGGCCATGTTTAATGTAATGGTCCAATATTTTTCGTCCGCGCGCTCATTTGGATTTTATCAACTTAGATTAGGTCGGTTTGTGGGATTTCAAATTTAGAAAAAGGATCCCAATTATGTACTGTTAGAGGTATAGAAAATACTCACCACAATTCTCTTGTTATTTTGTAATTTGCGTAATTTAACGATTTGGGAACGATCTGTATTTTTCAACTACTTAAAAAAACAATATAGCTAACTATACTAGTACTAGTAGTAGTGGTCGCTCAATGGAATAAAGTCAACTAAAATTATACTATATGCCAACACAAGTCTTGTTTACTTATTTTTTTTTTATATGGGTATTTTTATGGCTTTGAGTATGAAAGAATTACTGGAAGATTGCTAATAGCTTCAATTTTATTTACACACAGTTTTTTATCATTTTGACGAAAATATATACTCGTATCAAAAACATATATTGATTATACCTAATCGATATATGTTTTTGATATTTTACAAATACACATTCACTACAAATATAGCAAATCAGTATTAATTACACAACATCTTGTCGACGAAGTTACATCGAAAACAACAACAAAATAGGTTTCAATATTCAATAAAAAACGCAAATCTATGTTGAACATAGTAAATGAGGGAAGTTAGCTGTAACTCAAAATTGAAAGCTGCGAGTGAAAAATTGTTGCTATATTCAAACAATACGCGTTAATTCGAGCACAAATAACATAATATTATATAATTCGAGGTAGAAACGGAAAAATCTAAGGAAACAAACATATTGATTATAGACAAATATCAAAAACAAACAATATTAATCAATTCTCAATTCGACTACAGACTTGTAACAAAAAAGCAAAAGTAAACAAAGAAGCATATTACATTTATGCGTGTTTTCTATATACACTATGTATGCATTTTAAAAGTATTCTGTATCAATTGTCTAGTACTAGAACGCATTGTGTGAATTTTCTAGAGAGATTATGATTATTATAGTGTCTATATACATCAACAATATAACGTCTACAGAATGTAATAGGAAGTCAGCATTACATACTGTGTTACAACATTTCATGCGCCCGTACACTGGTATTTGTACATATATTTGCGCTAACAAATCAATACTCTAATAGACTAATGCTATTGAGTAGAAACTATATATGCATCATGACTAAGCTCCTTACCGGGCGCTGCAAATTAAATAAACTTACGGCAAACCTAGGCCTGTGCTTATCAAAGATTTGATCATTTGAACCGATACGATATAGAAACCTTCAAGAAAAGAGCTTACTTCTTTTTAAAAGGCCGACAACGTACTTGCAGTTACCCAGGTATTGTGGGTGCTCATGGGCGGCGGTAATCACTTATCATCAGGTAAGCCACATGCTCGTTTGTCCCCTATGTTTTAGAAAAAAAAAATGCCAAATGAAAAAAGAAACGCCACTACACATCCTGTGGTTGTAGCCCACTCATGCATAAACGAAATATCTCCTTTGTAAACTACATACTCTATCCTGAGGAGATAAAATCCATCACAGTTAAGAATATCCTTCAGTTGTTGTCCCTGGCGGATCTAGGCAGAAGAGCGAGCACAATAGACCTATGCAGAAATCACTACTACAGGTTCTCTTTTGCGGCGAGTAATACCCAAATCTGTCACTAAAAAACCTATGTTTATAATTAAGAAATTATCACGAAATTATCTCTACAAGGCTACTGGCCGAACAGATTAGATACCAATCCAATTACACGTGCATACACAGTCCGGATTTATCCGTTGCGAGAAGAAATTGAATTCGGTATCAATCAACTAACGGAGTTCATTTGAATCCGGATAGTAATTTATCCGGAGAGCTGTTAGTACTTGTGATTGAATAAAATGAACTCAAAATCAATAAGTATTTATACATTTGGGACATATCAGTGCACTTATGAAGAGCACATTTTTTTTTTAAACAAAGGGTTTTATACCGAATAATTTTATGGTGAATAAAGATTTAGTTCTCAGTCAACTTGTGATCACAGCTAATACAACGTAGTTGAAACTTCGAGAGAGGTAATAAAATCGTGCTATCACACGTTTAACTATATTAATGATGTATATTAAACGCGCATAAGTTTCTTGTATTAATAAGTATATATATTTTTCTACCATCCAGTTCAGTATACAGATTCAATTGAGAAAAACTGGCAAGAAAATTATATATTTTTTAAAGCCAGTTTCTTTACATTTCTTACATAGACGTCTATATAAGACCAAGGTTTATAACCAGTGCGTCCTACCCGTTATGACTTACGGTGCCGAAACGTGGACACTGACGATACGACTGGTCCACCATCTCAAAGTCGATCAACGAGCTATGGAAAGAGCTATGCTTGGAGTTTCTCTGAGGGATAAAATCCTAAACGAAGTAATTCGCCAGAGAACTGAGGTCACCGACATAACTCTTCGCATCTGTAAGTTGAAGTGGCAGTGGACTGGTCATATCTGTCGCAGAACCGATGCTCGCTGGAGTAGACGTGTTCTAGAGTGGAGACCGCGAATTGGCAAACGTAGTGTAGGACGCCCCGCAGCTAGGTGGAGCGACGACATACGTAGGGTTGCGGGTAGTAACTGGATGAGAAGGGCTGAAGATCAGGCCCAGTGGCTTGCCTTGGGAGTGGTCTATATCCAGCAGTGGACTGCATTGGGCTGATTATGATGAAACCATCTAAAAGTTTTATCAAATAAACTTTAAATACAATTACTCACATTTTTTAATCTACCACTCATTCGGAACGTCATTACCACGGGTAAATTGTAAAAAGTCGCCTGCGTGTGTACCTCAGTCCCACCTATTTCAGCCGCCACGTAGCTTGATTTTTAAGCTGTATTTTGTTTATAGAATGCAGATTAGACGGTGAAATTATAGAATATATATAGAAATAGCAACGCATGAGTGACATAACATAATATATAGGCGACGGTTACCATTTACCATCAGGTGGGCTTGTTCTCAATTCTAATAAACTATTGAACATTTGCTGTATATTCGCATCATCTATATATATATAAATAAAATTGGAGTGTCTGTTTGTAATATTGAAATAACCGTTTTCCACTACATGCATATGAATATAAATACGGTACATACACCAAAAAAAACATTTTTTACAATTTTTGTCCGTCAGTCTGTATGTCTATTTGTTCCGGCTAATCTCTGAAATGGCTGGACCGATTTTGACGGGACTTTCTTTGGCAGGTAGCTGATGTAATAAAGAGTAACTTAGGCTACTTTTATTTTATAAAAATAATATAAAATCCACGCGGACCAAGTCGCGGGAACAGCTAGTAGAATATAAAGCTGGCAGTACAAACTAAAGAGCTTAGTTGACCGTATTATTGTTCTCGTACAATGCACTGTTGTCTCATCCATCATATCAACGGACAGGTATTGCTTGCCTCGAGGTATTAATTAATATTACTACCGCTGATTGATTATTATCCTGCTAATATTATATAGATGTTTACATATTTGGAGCCTGTTGTGTATGCAGTAAGTAAAGTACTAAAGAGCAGAACATGCCTGACACCGAAGGATAAACGAGTTTGCAATGACCACAAAAAAAACAAATAGAAATAATCTGTGATCAAATAAACTAAATTTAAACACCTTCAAATAGTCGTAATTTTGTATTCCACCATTCATTCGGAACGCAGACTCTCGCAAGAAGAGCGAGTAAGAAAATTACATGTTGCTCTTTTGAAAAAAATGTATTTTAAATAAATAAATACATAGTAATAAGTAGGAGGCATACAATAATCATCATAAAAACCGCTACGCACTCAATCTTTGTGGAATCACATAATATAGTCAAATATATCCCCTCCGATCGATCCCCCGTCCAATTCAAACGGGGATCGAAATTACGACGGCCTGAGCCGAGGTTGGAACCCCTAGTGGTGCCCTCTGATTAAAGTCATATCCGTCAGGAAGGAGTTGACCTTCAGCCTCTCCATAAGTCCTCTAAAAAAAAGTCAAATATATCAATATGTCGTCTATTTAACTTATAGTTATTACATATTTGACAGGTGACAATATATATATACAGAAAGAAAGAAAAACATATACCAGCTGTTCCCGCGACTTTGTCCAAAAAAAGTCGTAATTAAACATTTCAGAGATTTTACACAGAAAATAAAAGAAAAAAAATGTTACTCTCTGTATTACATCAAATCGTACAAAGCAACTGCGGGTGAAATAAAAAAGTCGTCAAAATCAGTCCAGCCATTTCAGAGATTAGTCGGAATACACAGACAGACTAAAATTGAAAAAAAATGATAATTTGGTGTATGTACAAACAAATCGTACAAAGCAACTTAGCGGGTGAAATAGATAAAACCGAATTACCAATGTAATATGTCTAGTAATGTTCAGGTTAAATATTTGCTTTTAAATGGACTTATTACATCTCACAGAGTATATGTGAATCTTTTAACATGGAATGATAATTTATGACGTCTGCACGTCAGCTGAGGATCACATGTAATTACACAAATTGCTACCCCCATTACACTTGCTTCAGATAACGTCTTTCGCACATAAAGGACTCAATTAGGTTCGTTTTCCCCCGCAGATAAAGCACTCATCAATTATATGAGTGTATATCTCAAGAGGTAGAATCAGACAGAGTCTGACATTTCGTTTGTATGCACAGTTGATTAATAAATCATCATCATTGCCTTGCCTTTATCCCATTATTTGTGGTCGGCGCAGTACGTCATTCTCTTCCACTGCTCTCTATCGGTCGTCATATCTGAACATACTCTTCTTTTATTCATATCATCTTTCACACAATCCATCCATCTTTTCTTACGGCGTCCTCTCCCTTTACATCCATCCACATTCATATTATACACTTTCCATAAGACATGGTCCTCGGTCCTCCGCATAACGTTGATTAATAAATGCTATCAAGAATTATCTAAACTAGTGGTCGCCTTGACATTTGACCACAATCAATTCAAATTAAAACTCTAAACAAGTACATTCTCAAATACATAAAACGTTATCTACACAAATGTTTGCATCGTTGCAGGTATTAAACTCACGACCATCGAAAGTAAAAGAGTGTGCTAAACTGCTACACCACCGAATCCGGCAATAATGTTACGAATCATCTATACATATAAATAAAATTGGAATTGTTTGTCTGTAATATAGAAATAACCGTTTTTACTACATGCATATGAAAATAAATACGGTACATACACCAGAATAACATTTTTTACAATTTTTGTCCGTCTGTCTGTCGGTCTGTTTGTTCCGGCTAATCTATTTCGATTTTGACGGGACGCCACGTAGCTAATGATTTTTAAGCTACTGTATTTTGAAATAATCTTTTATTTTAGTTAAATTAATACGTTAGCTAGTTAAACAAAAATGTTAACGAAATTTGCTCGATATGTATATTTGCTGATAGTTTATGTAACTGCTAATGTTTTTTTTTAATATAGCTTAAAAAATACACTAAATCAATAAAAAATTACACACATCATGTATTCCACAACTACACGCATAGAAGTCTAATAGTCTTTGACAATAGATCCTTAATAATGTTCAAACTCATAATTTAAATTAATTATGACCGAATGTACTACTAGCACTTAAATAGACTAGTAAAACTAGATGCTATTCTCTGTGGAGACGTTAGTTTTGTTCCGTATCTACTCGCATACACGTATCTATATCGTGGGATCGTAATATATTATTTGCGTGGACCTTAGACACCGTATCGTGGACAGACCCTTTATAGCTAGAAGTACGTGACTCAATACACGCGAGATACGAATAACATTGTTACAGTAATAAAGTAAAAATACAGTCTTATTTATAGAAACTGGAAACTACAACCCATCTGTTAATATTTTTGGAAAGACAAAAATATATTTATTTATTTAATATTAAATCACAAAAATAATAGAGTATATGGCGTATGAAGCATTTTTTCCCAGTCTACCATAGAGCAACAAGATTTTTGTGGTCACTATATTAAAAAATATATATACTAGTAGATATTACTAATATTAGAAACGGGAAACTGTGAGTAAGTATCTCTCTGTAACTCTTCTACGCAAAAACTGCTAAACAGATTTTAATGAAACTTTACAGTTATTCTACGTGTTATTCTGAGGTACAATCCGAATAACACATAAGTCTTAATTAGGCATAGCTGGTATAAAATTAAATAATTCAAGTTGATGTTAATCTTTAGATTTATGAAATTTATTTAAAATAAAATTGTAATATAATAACAAAGGCAATACTGTTTGTCTGTTCATCTGTGGTGTGTTAAGATTCATGGCGGAATTTTCACAGAATATGCCCCTTATACCTACTTACCTACCCTATACCTACCTCACAAGGCCCGAGAACTACTCAGAGTTTACCTCTCTGTCATTCGACGGGCCGGGACGGACGGACAGACGGTGAATCCATGGAATGCAAAAGTTCATCTCATAAATACATATGGGTCAACACACATGCTAAATATAGTACGCTAGTTATGTACAGAAAAAATATAATTCAGAAAATGTTCAATGGTATGTGTTAATGTCGTAGGCAGCTACGATGTGTGTACTACGGAATATGTAGCACCTCTACGACGCTACGTAATGATTTGTAGCGATTATTTCATGATTTCAATTTGATTGAAATTTATCATTTCAAGGTTGACCGCCTCTATTAACCGTTGTGGTCAACTGGCGAATTGACCATGATGTTCCAACTATCGAGACCTGGTCTTAATCCTATCATCCTACACTAATAGCCCGCGAATATATTTAGACATGCAAAAACAATTTACCAAAATTCATCCTCTAAATAAATATAGAACTAATACTAAGATAATATAATAATACTAGTAGTTCCCGCGGTTTCACCCGTGCCAAATTTAAAGCCTACGTCTTAGTCTGATGTATAAGCTATATTACTGACAAAGTTTTATTAAAATCCATTCAGTACTTTTTGGCTGAAAGTGTAACAATCCTTCCATATTCACAAACTTGCGCGTTTATAATATTAGTAACATCTCAGGACAATTCACACACCGTCATCTAGTCCCAAGTTAAACAGGGATTTTTATGTTACATAGACAACAGCCAGGCCGATACAAGTAAACACACACATGAAGACAAATGTTTGTACCGTGCGAGGAATCGGTCCTGCGACCATCAGAAATAAGTCAGCATCCTAAACCGCCACACCACCGAGACCCAGAGGAAACGTCAGTTGTCATATATAGAATTATATTACTGCTAAAATTAACATAAACATAGTGTTGCCTGCACGTAAATAACACATTTTTCTGTTTTTCCGGTACAGTTCAACAAAAGCCGAAAGAACTCGCTTCCCTTCATTTAAGACAAAACTTTTTCGAGCCAGATGCGCATTGTCTTCGTTTCCGCAAAGACGTAATAATTTCCTACAACCATATTCCATTTGAATTTCAGCTCAATTGTAATGGCTATAATGTATCATTTCGAGTGCTTTAGATATAAATAATTGTGGTAAGAGTAAATATTTTCATATGCTCATGGAATGTAGATATACATATGAATATAATTGTATAATGACACGTAAGATTTAACTTTATTTTGTATAGACGATGGTATATTTTTAATACATTTCATGAATAATGTGCTAATTTCTACTTCTTACTAATATTATTTTGTTACTCTTTCACGCAAAACTACTGAACGAATTTTAATGAAAATTTACAGTAATATAAACTTATACATCAGAATAACAGATAGGCTATAAGTTTCACGAGATTGTAACCGCTGACACAGCTGGTCATATATACATTTCAACGAATCATATTTGGCGGTTTACTATGTATATTATGTATGTATTTACAAAATATATGTCATTTTAAATAGATGATAATGGAATTGTGCTGCCGCCTGTTGTAACAGTTTACGCTGGCGGGGCACCAGTGGAGGATGATAAGTTGAGTATGAGGTCAGGTCAGTTAGACCGTCGTGGCAAATTCACAAGGAATTTATCACGATGACTTCTAGAGGAACCGTGTAAAAGTTAAACTGACATAGTATTTGACATTACTAGCATTGGGTTCATTAGCCAAAAATCCCTTACCTTATCTATGTATTTATATATAGTTGTCTCAGTACACATAGACAGAAAGACACAAGCTTTCCACACCCCCTAGAAATCAATTTCTGCCTAACTAGATGGAGCTGTGTGAATAATCCAAGAATAAAAAAACTTACAGTCGTCTGGGTGTGTACTTCTATCTAACCTACTTCAGTCACCGATTTTTTTAAAAGCGTATGATCACATGATAACGTGATGTGATACTGATCACGTATACATACATATAGCTGACTAGCCTTTGCCCGCGGCTTCGCTCGCATTAATTTATCCCCTTAGGGGTGGAATTTATCAAAATCCATTCTTAGGGGATGCCTACGTCATAGTAGTTTTATGCATGCAAATTCTCAGCCCGATCGGTTTAAAATTGACAAAGTTTCATACAAACTTCCATCCCCTATTTTATACCCTTGGGGGTGGAATTAATCAAAATCCTTTCTCAACGAATGCCTACGTCATAACATCTACCTCCATGCCAAATCAGCCCGATCCGTCCAGTGGTTTGGGCTGTGCGTTGATAGATCACTATGTCAGTCACCTTTGAGTTATATATATATATATAGATATTTGTTACCATCAGGTGCTACGTCAGCTTGTTCGCTATTACGATTCAATAAAAAACAGAATTTACGACCGGAATGGTACCATTTCACGGATATTAACTCTCACAATTAAATGGTCAGTAATACAGCGATAAATGACTGTACGTTATATTACAGAAACGAGATTGTAATACGAATGTAAGAGGAAAGCTGACGTGATATGGCCACACGTTGTGTATTTTGTAGGATAATAATAACATTTTCATTTTATTCGGATATCATTATTGAAATATGTTTTTTCATAATATATGAGTATATTAAACATTTATTTATTTAGGAGCATTATAATTACATCGTATTCGCTACGACCATTGCTGATTTATTACATGCTAGCCGTGCTCGCGACTTCGTCCTTCGTTCGCGCAGCCGCAGTAGGACGACGATATCTGTATGCGCGATGTTAGCACCACAGACAAACATAATATTACATAACGATGAGTATTAACATAGTTTTTTTCGAACTACTCTATTGTGTTGGCCGCAGGCCGCTAGGCTTTACAGCTTCACCGGAAGATAGATGGCACTCCAAACCCACCGAAGGACTTATAGAGCGGCTGAAGGTCAACTCCCGCCAGACGAATAGTCTGAGGGCACCGCTGGGGGTTCGAACCTCGACTCAGGCGTCGTATTATCGATCCCCGTTTGAATTGGACGGGAGATCAATCGGAGTTCCCCTCCGATTGATCTCTCGTCCAATTCAAACAGAGCTAACAGAGTGTTGAGAATTGTGGGGTTTTTTTTTTTTATCAAACCTGTGGTCACTGCTATGCGACCGCCGCGTATTGGTGTACAGTGTACGATTAATGAACCTCCCTAATTCCTACAACATCTCTGAGCGGCTGTCATGGCAACGGCTCTTTTCCGATAAATGAACGACGTTCTATTTATTTTTTTCGTAACCTGACTCATATTGGATCGAACAGTAATATGTCATTATACCTTGACATTCGGGATTTCATATGGGGAAATAGGAAAAAATGAAATGAAAATTTGAAAGTCATTTTCAGCTAGAACAATGAAACTTTTTTCTTTGACTTTTATGGGTTAGTATATTTAATATATTGGGCTATACAATGTCACTATTCCGCGGACGCAGACGAAGTTGCAGACACAGTTAGTGTTTTATAAATTGAGATATTTTTATACAATCTTGACTTAACTTAATAGGTACAACTAAAAAGAAATTGAATGCAATACAAACCAAAATATATCCAATTTAAGTTCAGTTGATAAAAAAATATGACAACCTATTTTGTCCTATTACATACTTTTAAAGAGATGAATGTTAGATGTATAAACGTTATCGGACGTTGCCATCTGTTCTCCAATAGATTATATATACAGAAAATAATACAAGCATCTAGGCCCAAAGTAAGCAGAGTTTGTTTATTAGTCATAGACTGATAAAAATACCTAAATAATGTAAATGCATACCCGCTATACATAATAGACATAGAAAACATTCCTAGAGTCACGGGTTCGATTCCACGGACAGTACAAATATTTGTATTCATGAGTATGACTGCTGCTATTAGTCTGGGTGTTTACTATAAAAATAAGAATAAATTTGATAGAAGTACTTTCGAATAGTCATATTTTTTATTCTACCAGTCATTCGGAACGCAGACTCATCACAAAAAGAATGAGCAAGAATCTTGTATGTTGCTTTTATGTTTGCAAAATGAATCTAAGTATATATGGGACAGTCACTAGATACATCAAAATAATAATTGCATTTAATAATGTCTAGTAAGATAGGCACGTTCAACTGTGATAACATTTTCCTATTGTTATTTAGTATATAAGATCATTATTTCTATACAACAGTTTATCAATCAGTAATATACATCGTGTCGACCAGCAACATCTTATTATTCACCCGCAACAGTGGTGATCTGGCCGACGAGATCAAACAAGAGATCTCTGTCTGACGGCATCCTGCGCACCACCAACGATTGCACATTTCCACCGGCTTCCCAGAAGCGGGTCTCACCGGCTCGGAAATTCAAGAGGCATAAGAGTCGTTTATATAATCCAGTAAACACAACTGCCTGCTGGATATAATCTCTGGACGAAAAATTGAAACTGGAAAAATAAAGCAAAAATGCTGTCTACAAAAGTACAGCCAACAATCACCGCCGACGTCATTGCACACCTGTCATCACTAATTGCGACACTTCAGAAATTGCTGATATACGCGAAAAGCGTCGCCACACACAAACAGACGCAGCAACTACCGATCTAGGTCAAATTCGCACCTACGGTCATTGCGACATAAAAATACTAATTTATATTATATCATCGCAAATATAAAGAAAAGGCATACAAACGTGACATGCCGCGCTCCTATAGACAACCGTCGGAAAACTAGATTCGACGCAGAATAAGACGGAACGCTGTGCTGTTCATTCTAACCGCCTAGCTATAACCGACTCGATAACAGTGGCTATAGAATTTTGGTGGACACCGAAAGCAAAAATTCGGTGAATAAAAAACAAGCACAGACCAAAGAGAGCTACAAATCAAATTATTCGCCGCAAACAATTAATATGAGCAAATGACGAGTTCTTCACAAATGAGTTAGATTTTCTTGGTATTTAACGAGCCAAGGGATATAAACGCAAGAAAAAATTTCGATAGAAGTACTTAAACCGACGACAGTCGAAGATTTATTCTATAATGAATTTTTATTGTTACTAAAGTGCATAATATCTTAAATTTTACACAAAAAGAATGAGCAAGAATCTTGCATGTTAAGCTTTTATGTTTACATAAATGAATCTAAGTATATATATATCAGTTGTTTATCATCATCAGTAATATACATCGTAACACAAATCGTATTATTCACCCGCAACAGTATATATATCAGTTGTCTAGTACCCGTAACACAAAGTCTACTTAGCTTGGTACCAGATAGCGCTATGTGAATTTTCCAGTGATATTATTGTTATACCACAGTAACGCTTTCCATAAAGCGAGTGATCAATATCTTACAACTTCCAGCTACATAAGAAGATCCAGAAATTCATCTCTATCGTCCACAAATGTTTCTACAAGTTCCTAACGGGTCGTTTAGAAAACAGATGAGCCTGTTTCAATCACAATTGAATATTCGTCGGGAACATCCTCGCAATATCAGATGAAGGGTGCTCACTTACATCTGTTGAATTACGCAAAGATATTCCTTACGCCCGTGTGACAAATTCCTATACACTAGTGGTCGTCCAATTATCGAAATTCGAGCATTATTTATGCTCGTATTTAAATCATTAAGAACATTATTTAGAATAGAATAGAATATAAAATCATTTATTCAAATAAACTTAATTTAGGCACTTTTGAATAGTCATAACAATTTGTTTTTTTTCTACCACTCGTTCGGAAAGCTTTGCTTGTGTGTTGCTCTTTTAAATAATCCTTGTAAGTTTACATTTACAAGTCGAAACGTGTGAATACAAACTACCAACAAGCACAAATTTTTGGGTCAAATATAAATATGCAATAAGATGAAATCAGTCGTAGTGATAAGTAGGGTAGGATATTAAGTTTCTAATTTAGATTACAGCTACACAACTTTTATTTAATACAAGCTGCACCCGCGTCTTCATCCGCATGGAATTTAGCTTTATTTTTCTAAAATAAAAGTAGCCTAAGTTACTCATTATTACATCAGATATCTGCCAAAAAAGTCCTGTCAAAATCGGTCCAGCCATTTCAGAGATTAGCCGGAACAAACAGACAGACAGAGCGGCAGACTTTTTACAATTTTTCGTAAAAAATTTTGGTGTATGTACCGTATTTATATTCATATGCATGTAGTAAAAAACGGTTATTTCAATATTACAAACAGACACTGTAATTTTATTTATATGTATAGATTGACATTTTATATTAGATTCATATTTGTATATTGAGTCAGCGGTATTTCGCTAATAACTAATATATATAGGTATTGTAATAAATTAATTTATTATGATTATGTTTGACATCTAGTAAGACAATAGACAAATAATATTAAAGACAAACAATATTAATCTATTCTCAATATAACCACAGATTTTAACAATTAACAAAGAGTATATATGTATGTATGTATGGTAGTCTGTGTAATGTTTTTTTTATTGATTTATTGTATATTGTATGCATAATATAAAAAAATATAGCCTTCACTCACTCCTTCTTTATACAAACTATAAGTGTGCGAATTTTTTATCTATTTCCTAAAAAAGGGTACAAACTTTTTGATTCACAAAGTATTATCCCCGGCTTTATACGAGTGTACATGTATTATATATATAAACCTTCCTCTACAATCACTCTATCTATAAAAAAAACGCTTCAAAATACGTTGCGTAGTTTTAGAGATTTAAGCATACATGGGAACAAGTAGCGACAGCGACTTTGTTTTATACTATGATGATGATGATTATACTTGCGACCAAACTCAACTTCGACACAGTACAATGTAGTCACTATTTGTCACATTAGCTTTTGCCCGCGGCTTCGCTCGCGTTAATTTATCCCCTTAGGGGTGGAATTTATTAAAATCCTTACTTAGGGCATGCCTACATCATAATAGCTTTATGCATGCAAAGTCTCAGCCCGATCGGTTTAAAATTCACAAAGTTTCATACAAACTTTCATTACCTATTTAATCCCCTTGGGGGTAGAATTAATCAAAATCCTTTCTTAGCGGATGCCTACATCATAACATCTACCTGCATGCCAAATTTCAGACCGATCCGTCCAGTGGTTTGGGCTGTGCGTTGATAGATCACTACGTCAGTCACCTTTGAGTTATATATATTTGTGTTTACCTATATTATTCAATACACTTATAAAATCCATACAAATCAACAAAAGTGAAGTGTCTACATATTTATTATTTCAAATTACCAGCTTTTTACTAAATGCATATGAAAGTAAACTTGGAACAAAATATTATTTTAAAAAAATCTGTCTCCTTGTTAATTCCTGCTAAGCGGTTGGATCGATTTTGACGGGATTTTCACTCGCTAGCTAATGCCATAAAAAGGATCATAGGCCACTTTCTTTTAAAAAAACATTTTTTTAATAACGAAAAATTTAAATTTTCGGGTAACAGCTAGTCACATAAATACCAGGGGTGCTAAATCTCTCCCCCTAACTGTTCAGACACGTACAAAGCCGAGCAATCAATTTCGTTATCACAAACTTTAGTTGAAGCCCTTCAAAGACCTATTTAGCCCACAGCAATCTCTTAGTACTGTACGCTGAATCTGTAAGCATTAAACGATTAAAGGGTTCTCGTAAAATGTTATATATAATGAAGGTAACGTTGTGGTTTAGTGGTTTCCTACAAGGATTTCGATTCCAAGAACATGAAGTCAAATCTGGCCGACACAAAAAAAAATTGTCAATTGATATATCTTGAGTCTCCGGGGATTACCAAATCCGGGAAAAACACCGATAAAACCAAAAGTAAGTAAATATATGTAATAACTTACACATTTAACCTACAATTTATACACCGCTATATAGTACTGAACTATATCTATATGACATACACACATTTGCTTCGTTTGAGAATCGAATACGCGACCATCGGAAGTGAAGTCCTAAACTGCTGAACTACTGAAGCCATAATTTTCTAAAGAAAATGTATGTTTAAATATATAATTTTCTTTTCTATGTATTACTAATATAGTTAAACGGAATTTAGGACATATAATTTTATGGTAAATAAAGATATTTAGATAGGTCGAGAAAGAAAACCCGTTTAACTATATATTCTAAAATCTACTGAATCGAATAAATACATTCTTCCTTATATGCTACGGATTATTCTAAAAAAGCGAGTAACGAAAACATCACAATACGCGTATATACGCAATTGCTGAGTTTCCCCAACTTGCAACAGGGATTGAGTCATTTTGTCGCAGCGAACTCATGAGCGCCTTGGGAGCTGTTACATTATTTTCACCAAAGAAATACTTAATGGTGGAGACGACAAATATTATATCTTATATAAGTTAATAATATAAGAGAGAGAGAAAGTCACCACCGCTGTCTAATCTAATAGATAATCTGTTAAAGAGGAAGTTTTATACATATAATACATGAGTGACAAATAACTGCTAGTAATGTGATTGTCAAGTATTTGAAAATAGTATCAATTTTATTGTTTAGAGTAGTGATAAAACAACACACGACAATCTTTTATATTCTATGATGTTTTTCAAAAAAAGTTATGATGAATTATTAATGTTTAGAATTTATAATGTATTTTTTTAATGCTTGTTATTGTAGAACAACTTGAAATTCATAGCGCTGACAATATTATCAGATCGCACTAAGATTGAGTGCGTAAAGTTTTTATCTTCTTGTGATGAATCTGCGTTCCAAATGTGTGATAGAATAAAAAATATGACTATTCAAAAGCGCTTGTATTGAGTTTGTTTATTATACTGAATGAATATTAATTACCACTATTTGTAATTAATATAGGTTTCATCATAGTTTGCTGTTTCCAGCGTACAAATATTCATTAACATTAAGTAATAGAAATAGAAATAATATTTATTCAAATAAACTCGCGTACAGGCGTTTATGCAGACAGGTCGTTTTTGATTTTTTATATTAAAGGGTTTGTATTTAATACAATAAAAAAACATAATTTAATTTTAAATTAATTCTAGTAGGATATATCTCTTTGCACAATTCCCTCAGATCACACGGCCAAATCACGACGTCAAGATTAAAATAGGCAACGTGGAGGTTTTTAACATTACAAACGTAAACAAAACTTTTTATTAAAACTCTTAGCTATAAGCAAATTATATAAACAATAACGGGATGCCCAGAATTTGCGCGAATGTATTTCAAATCTTTGAATTTCTCGGCTAGTTCTATACTATAACAGGCATATATTATTTATATACTGGTTGTCCCGGCAAACGTTGTTTTGCTATATAAATTAATAACGATATAAAAAAATAGGTGTTGGTGATAGAAGGGTGAAAATTTAGGGTTGTATGTATTTTTTAATGACGCATAATAAATAAATATTATTAAAACATTTTACCCAAAAAAAAAAAATATATATGTTTGGGGTGGACAACGCTTATAACTTAAGGGTATGAAAAATATATATTAGCCGATTCTCAGACTTACTGAATATGCATATAAAATTTCATAAAAATCTATGTAGTATGGTAACTAACATTGTGACACGAGAATTTTATATATAAGATTCTTCTTAAATCACTCTCTCTATTCCTGAATACTACATTAATTTAAAAGATACGCGAAAAAACAGCGGAAGCGACTTTGTTTTATACTATGTAAAGAAGAGGCATATATTCTTAGTAGAAATAGAAATAATCTTTATTCAAATAAACTTATTACAAGCACTTTTGAATAGTCCTGTTATGAATTTACCTTTCATTCGAAACGCAGATTCATCACAAGAAGAATTAGCAAGAAACTTGTGTATTGCTCTATTGAATAGATGTTTTTTTATATATAATAGTACTCTGGTATGGCATGCATGAGTGGTAGCAATTTGTCATATGATACCGTGATGTCTGTGATACAGTTCATGTATAAGCGACGGTTACTGTTTACCATCAAGTTTTTTTTTTTTGGAATACTCCAATGCTATTGGCTGCAGCTAGCCTTTAAAATTTCACCGGCCGATAGAAGGCAAGTGCCGATGGCACTCCAGACCCGCAGAAGGACTTATGGAGCGGCTGATGGCCAACTGCCGCCTGCGGATACGACTTTAGTCTGAGGTTCGGACCTCGGCTGAAACCGTAATTTCCATCCCCGTTTCAATTGGTTAGGGGCTCGATCGGAGTGGCTTACCATCAGGTGAGCCATTCATTTGTTTATTATTCATACAAAAACATTACTTAAATAATCTGCCCCATATATTATGATTAAGATGTTAATAAATGAATATATAATGTGTAATATATTTACGTTCCTACAATATATTGTACTAGCAGTACCCGTAGTTTCAAACGCGTTGAATTTCAATGTAAAATACAGCCTATGTATTATTCCGATGCATAAGCTATATTATTGTAAAATTTCATTAAAATCCGTTCAGTAGTTTTTGTGTGAAAGATAAACAAATATCCATACTTATACTGGCTGACCCGCACAACTACGTCTGCTTCACAAATACCCTGGTTTAAGTTTTATATTTTATACAGCTCTACTCCTATTGGTCATAGCGTGACGTTATATAATCTGTTAGTAAATTACTTCTACTCCTACTATCTGTGAGTGAAAGTTCCGTCAATATCAGAGAGCCTTATCAGAGATTAGCAAGAAAATAGTGACAAAAAAATTAGAAAATAAGTATTTGATGAAGTATATACTTCCAAATGTATCTATATATATACAGTAAGTGAAACGCTGTTAATTTAAATTACCAATAAACAATTCAATTTTATTTATTTGTATACATGAGTGCCCAAACCAATTCAATGTCGACTAAAAGAAATAATCCTATATCAAAGTGTTTATCTGTATGCGATCATTCTAGATCCCACCGTAAAAGCCTTCATCCCCTACACATCTCGCCATCAAATGCTATCCCCGAAAGGTTGTTAACGACCTTCCACCGTCCACCAGACGCGGATTTCATTACTCCTGGCCGTAACATTTTATTACCTTTTTTTCGGACAAAAATTTGATATCTCCTTTTTATCGGCAACGAATAATTTGCAGCAGTAAAGTTATATTATCGTTTTCTTTGGGTTGTCGCTGAGCTGGGAAATAATTAATTTTCCCTTATGTATTGTTAGGAAAACAACGCAATTGTATTTGGAACTTTAATTTTATATTAATACTGGCTGACCCGCGGTTTTACCCGCGTGAAATTTATAGTCTATATGATATTCTGATGTATAAGCTATATTATTGTAAAGTTTCGTTAAAATCCATTCAGTAGTTTTTGCGTGAAAGAGTAACAAACATCCATCCATACTCACACTTCCGCGTTTATAATATTAAGAAGATATATATAATTGATATATTAAAGAGCTCGAAGTTTAATACACATTCGCATATATTTTAGTAATAAATATTAGCAGTATAAGTACAGGAACCAACATAATATTAGCGCTGCAGACTTATCTGTAGCTTTACGTTGAGTTGGTTACATATTCCAACACTTTTACAGCACATTAACACCCGAAATTAATATTCAATCCTAATCCATCTATATCTATATAATCCTAAGCAATCTTAGATTGAAATTTCAATCTATTTTTGTAAAACGCGTCCCAATAATCTATCCATAGATTGACATTGCAAAGATTGGTAGTGATCTTGAATTGTGGATACGTTATTAAGTTCGGGCGAAAGTCAACACCATTTCTCTTATTTGTTAGTGTATTTATTCTGTACCTTATGTATGCATGTGTCTGTAATTGGTGAATAAAGAACTTATCTATGTAATTTGTTAATGAGTTTTTTTAAAACAAAACTAGGCACTAGAGCTCCTCAGACTCTATTATAGATATTAGGTATACCGGTAACTTTTAAATCAATGAATAAATAATGATTATTATTAATACTGCGATTGTTGGTAGCCCTAACTATAGCAATAGTAAATAATATTTAAATTATATTCAAGAAAACCCACGAGTTTGAGCAGTAATTCACAGTAAGCACGCGATGTAGGAACATTTTTTAAAGAGCCCCACTTTACAATAAATAAACGCTGTGATATGTTAATATTTTCTTGAATTAGGTGTTATTTTTCATAACTCCATTCTATTACTTTATTATAAAAACTGGGGACAATTCACACAGCGCCATTTAGTATCAAGCTAAGCTGAATGTGTATTATGAGTACTAGGTAACTAATACAATAATTAAATATATATATATATTTGTAAATGCGTAGATAATATATATAGAAAACACCCAGTCCGATTTAAATAATCATACTCATGAATACAAATGTTTGCACCGTACGAGAAATCGAACTCTCGACTATTGGGAGTTATCCTGCGTGGTAAACCGCTTGACCATCAAGACCATATGTACCTATATAGTGTTAATATTTATTTATGTATTGCATGTAATTACGTATTATTCATGAATTTGATGTTATATATATACTAATAATATATACTTTGACAAATAGTTACCAATGGTTAGGTATGTTTGTGTGATAATATTCCGCTTACTAATTTCTCAGTTTTCCTTATGGTTGACTGGTAGATAAGGACCTTTGGTATTAAGTTCGCCATATGTACATTTATAAATTGTTAGTGCATTAAACTTTAAATAAATAAATAGTACTCCGCTCAGACGGCCGCCAATCGTAAATAAGAATTAGTAGCAATTCCCCATTTCCTATTGTTCCGTCACAAATGTGAGCCCGTTTTATTGCGTCGCAGGTTTGCGTCTTAAAAAGTAATTTCGAATTCCCGCGCACAGTTAATGTTTGTACGAGAGAATTAAATAAACCGAGAAATACGACTTTTCATTCAAGATATATGACTATGAGGTTAATTTCTATGCGGTCGATGTGAAAGCGAGAAATATACCAGCAAATTTTTTTAAAAGACCTTGGCCTGAGAACTTCAGTAAGTTCTGTAGTAGAATGTGTATCTAAAGCAGCACTAGAAGGATGCCAGATTTGGCTAGGCAGGAAGAGAAAAGAGAGGTGAAGGTGAGTGTTGATGTACGTCGGCAACTTTCTCTTAAACTCACACCCGGGTCACATGTCCCAGGAACTGCTCTTTCCCTCTCTGCCACACTATAGACCCGGCACTTGCACGGCGAATCCAAGGAATGCAAATAATTACGTCTCTCTGTTTTACGGTGACTAGTGGCACAACAATGACACAACGCTACTTTATTTCCGATAGTCGTGTGTTCGATTCCTAGCATTGTAAAAACATTTGTATACATGAGTGTTTTGTATCGGTCTCGGTGTTTTCTATGTATATGATGAATCTATAATATTTACCGATTTTGACGGGACTTTTTTTGGCATATAGCTTATATAATAAGGAGTATCTTAGACTACTTTTATTTTACATTTATTTTAGATAAATAAAGTTAAATTCCACGCGAACGAAGTCGCGGGAACAGCTATTTCTTAAATAAAATAACAGATATAATTAATTAATACCATAAAATACTAATATAAACAAAATTACAACTTTTTGCTTTTGTACCTACTCAAATTTGTGTTTGGACTTATCCAAGTTAATCGACTATAATGTTGAGAAGATAAACTGGCAGCCCACAGACACCTGTAGCGACTCAAACAGGTGGCCGAAACGCAACAGCCGTTTAGGCGTAAAACGCCAAAAACAGACACACAAATCTACGTTAGCATTTATAATACGTTAACTTATATTTGTTATTTTGAAGCGACTATTAATAATTATAATAAAGACAATGCACGCAGCGCTATGTGGACTATATAGCCAGCTAAGTATAACTCGTGTTATAGTTATCTAACAACTGATAGAATACCTAAATATATTGTTTTGTAAATACAATAATATACATAGAAAAAATCAAGATTGATACAAAAAAACATACTCATGAATACAAATGTTTGCATAGTGTGAGGAAACGAACCTGCGAACCGGGAAAGTACGAATAAGTGCTAAATTGCAAGACTTAGTTCGTTACATTAGTTTAGATTTGGAATTATAATTACAGTCATTTTAGCAAAACAAACATACACAAAATTGTTTATAATATTTTTTAAATTTATATACTCTACTTAATTTAGAATTACAAATAGACACTCCAATGTTATTTATTTGAACTGATATAGATTACTGGCAACTTCCGCCGGAAATCAAACAGGTGTCTGAATTCATCAGGAGTGAAACAAAACATGAATGCGCAATAGAGCGAAACGAACTGTTCGAGCGGGCAACGATGTGGAAACCTGAAATATGTGTCCTTAAACCACATACATTTGTACAAAGCCTCGAAACAAAGGTATATAATCAGTCCTACCTGTTATGATCTACGGTGCCGAAATGTGGACAGTGCTGAAGGTACGACTGGTCCACCAAATCAAAGTCGCTCAACGAGCTATGGAAAGAGCTATACTTGAAATTTCTCTGAGGGATAAAATACGAAACTATATTATTCACCAAAGAACTAAGGTTACCGACATAGCTCGTATCTGTAAATCAGAGTAGACTGGATCTGTCGCCGAATCAATGTTCGCTAGAGTAGGCGTGTTCCAGAATGGAGACGCGAATTGGCAAACGTAGTGTAGACCTCTAGGTGAAGCGACGACATACGTAGGGTTGCGGGTAATAACTGGAAGAAAAAGGCTGAAGATCATGCCTAGTGGCGTGCCTTGGGAGAGGTGCATGTCCAGCAGTGGGCTGATGATTTGTATGTAATATATATTGAACTCAATTTCCTCAATTAACCTTTCACTTAGGCTGTTGACCGTTGTAGAGTTGAGACTACTAGAGTAGACAGCCAAGCTCAGCCCAGAAAGCAGAAGCCTCTTGGTGTAAAGGAACACCTATCATATCGTATAGTATTTTAGACTCTGCTTCTGCATTTGGACTGTTGTGCGTGTTGCCAGTCGAGCTCCTTATAAAAGGACAAACAAGCTATACTGTAACCTATAGAAAAAACCATGTTGATGGTGAGCGAAAGATAGCCGTAGACATCATATCGAGCAAATATGTAGTACTACAAATATATAATTATAATAAAAAATATGACATACCTCAGCAGTGACTCGGTAGCCTCCCTTCCCCTTCCCATGTTCAGGGGAGTGGCGTAGGTTCTTTGCATCAATCTGAACGTTGGTCTGCATCTTACACACACCACTACACTTCACCAACACATACTCACGATTTACATTTGCAAAAGTTCACTTATAATGTTGTCATTTAACATTTAATCTTCGACATTTACAGTTTAAAGTTACGTTTGACAATTTATTACATATTAAAATTGGAATGTATGTAAGTTTTAATAATATTGGAATAAATTCTTATTTAATCACACACGACTATTAGAAGACTGTTCAAATAAATACACATTTGACAGTCAATTAGATTAAAAAGTGGAACGTTTATAAAGTTTTAATAATATTGAAATAATTATTATATTACACCCTTATTTAATTACACACGTTTATTTGGAGACTGTTAAATTAAATATGCATTTGGCAGTCAATATGATTTTAAAATTGGAATATATATAACGTTTTAATAATATTGGAATAATTTCTTATTTAATCACACACGACTGTTCAAATAAATCCACATTTGACAATTTATAACATTTTTAATTGAAACGTTTATTAAGCATTAATAATCTTGGAATATTTTTTTTTTATTTATAGAATTACACTACCAGAGACAATTAATACTGATTTGACACTTTATATTATTTGACCGTTAATATTATTTATTTACGTAAATGTATTTACATATATTTACGTAATAATAACATTCCATTCCAATATGTCTTTTGTTATATTTCTATAACGTCTATTTATTGGTTGTTTCGTTGGTTTTGACACTCGGATGAGTCCACAATCTGAAACAAAAGAAAGTTTTATGAGATTTTGTACATTGCCTTTGTGGTAATATTAATTATATTATTATTTAATATTCTCCAAATTTGACAAAAAAGGGAAGCAAATAAGAAATATAATTCCATTCACATTTTTTTTTTCAATTTAATTTCAGCAACGGCCTGAAGTTGTATTACAATGCCAATTATCCTTACTAATTCTCTAAACTGGTCTTTATCCTCGACTTGAGTCGCTGTTCTTAGGCAGCCATCTTGTGCCCCTCTAATCTCGAAAAACCGGAAGTGGTTACAAGATTTAAAAAATATATATTTTCAACTAAATATCAGTAGTTAGTTAGATATAATATACCGAGGCATATGAGAGTAACTTCGAAACAATCGTGATTAATTTACTCGAGTAACAAACGAAATAAAATATGTTTTGTGCTCTGTAAGCTCTAACAGCTGTATATTTATTAAGAAAAATAATCACGTACTCATCTGGCCGTTTCTTTCTGATTTAGTAAGTCAAAGCGAGACGGCTGTACAAACTTGGGTAGATACTTGGGATCGTCATGCGGAAAAGCAACAGTAGATAGAAAAACTTGGAGGGTAACTCGATATTAACAAATTACCTCGACTGGACAGTATTATTTCTGGCTATTTGAGGATACACCGTCTTATTTGTACGAGGAAATTAATTAAAGGATACAGTTGTATTAATATAGGAAATGCTTTAATATTATGAATTCATTTTGGTATTATTTATATAATAATACCTCAGGACAATCTACACAGCGCCATCTCGTCCCAACCTAAGCAGAGCTTGTGTTATGTGTTCTTAATAACATATAGAAATACTGTTCATGTTCAATTATGATCATGATATCTCTTATCCTGTAATTTGATTGGCGAATTGCACCCTACCATTGAAACATAGCTTTCAAAATAAAAGTGCCTGCGCAACTCCTTATAACATTAACTATCTGCGAGTGAAAGTTCCGTCAAAATTAGAATAAAACAAATAAACAGAGAACAACCAAGAAGCTTGGCGGCTAAAACAAGTGAAACTGTGGTACCCACGCAGGATTTTTTTACAATCTATCTCTAGTATAGTGACATACATACATCTATACAAACATTAAAATGAAGCGTATAATTTTAAATTAACAGGTTTGCTCTAAATGCATTTGACAGTAGGGTTACGGTACTTATATGAAAGAAAAATTAAGGAATGATGTACGTCTGTTTGTTTGTTTTTATTTTGATGTTGACGGAACTTTCACTCGCAGATAGTTAATGTTATAAGGAGTTAGTATTCCGTAGTTTTTCCATCCTTTCACACTCACAAACTTCCGCTTTTATTATAGTAGTAAGATTCGGACGAAGTCTCAGTAACTTTTTAGTTAGTTTTTTATGAACTTTAATCACCTCAATATAAATACTGAATACATGGTAACGAATTGGAAGAAAAGTTGATAATTTGTTCACAATCAAATGCAGGTCGGGGGAGTTGCCACGCTTGTGATTCAAATGAGGCCACCCGGCCGACCGGAAGGGAATCAATTCACAAATGTTTCCTGAATAAAACTTCAAGTAATGACTACAAGAGTTCATACTGAATTCGAGATTATTTTGCAGGTAACAGTACCTCGCGACAGAAGTATCTTGCTGAACAAAGCACCGCTGATGCTCGCACTAACCACGTTCAATCAAGTTGTACAAAGAACGGATCTGTTTGTTTGTTTGTTTGTGTGCAGTGTGTGTGAATGTTACATACATACCAAACTTGTATTATAATAAGTTAATAACTGAATGCTTCTTGCGGTGAAGCCTCTTTAATTGTACTTTTATTTTTATTTATAAACGAAAGTTGTTGCTTGGATTTGTTTCACGCAAAAACTACTGAACGAATTTTGATGATGAAATCTGATGGTAAACGGCTTAGCCTATGGACGCCTGAAACACCAGGGGTGTCAATATAAGAAACCTTAATATACCCTTCTTGAAAACCCCCATGCTGTAGTCTCTCGAGAATAACATCTAAGTCTACGCGGGAGGAAGCTCCTCTGAAACCGCACTGTACGAGACCACTTAGGTTTTTTTCTGTCGATATTTATATATTGTCAAACAATTCATCAGAACACAGTCCATTGTATATTCGGTAGAACACACACTTTACAGTAATATAGCTTATGCACTGGAATAACACATAAGCTATGTTTTTTTTCTTGATATTTATATATTGAAATTTAACGTAAGTGAAACCGCGGGCATAGCTAAAAAAGATACCACTGAGATACCGTATGCGTCGCGTCTTGAACTTTATATCGCTACGTGGCCTCGCATTAGCTTATCACGATAATGGTTATCACATCTGAAGGGTGCCTCCGATAGGGTGTGAGTGGAAGCGATCTCTTCACTGACTGTTACTCGACTTTATTTTCTTTTTCAATTAAGTAAATCAATTGAGTTTCTTGCCAGTTCTTCTCAATTAGATCTATATACCGAACTGTACAGTAGGGAAAAAACTTAAAATTATAATGTAAAAAACTTGACATTCATAAGCGACTAAATGATTTTTTAATGTGAAATTATATTTCAATGTTTATACTTTTTAATTTTGTAAAGGGAACTTCTATTTTGCCTGTTTGTGTTATGGAAATAACCTACAGTTATAGATCTATCGCAGTTGATTTATCGCATTGTTTTTTTAATAAGGAGTTTGGGCTAATACTCGTTGCTAAAGAGACCTGTAGCACTGCGACCTCCATAGATTTGTATCTAGCCCTTTCTTTTTTAGAGTTTGCTGCCCAGGCTCGTCAGAGACAAGAATGGAAGGTTATTCTTAGGAACGATGGTTTTTATCGCCTCAGGAAAAAGAGAGTAAGTACATTTTTCAAAAGAGATATTTCGTTCATACATAAATGGGGTACACCCACATTGGATGCGTAGTGGCGTTTCCTCTTCTATTTAGAAATTTACAAATCTGTATGAGGTATAGGTATATGTTTATCACGTGTTTACATTGCACTATGCATACTGACATAAAACAAATTTGTGCTAAGTCGTATATTTTATGTCTATATTATAACTGTTAAAAGAATAGAATAGAATGGAAAATCATTTATTCAAATAAACTTATATTGAAGCACTTTTGAATAGCCATTACATTTTTTTAATCTACCGCTCGTTCGGAAAGCTGTCTCATCACAAGAAGAACGAGCGAGAAACTTGCGTGTTGCTCTTTTAAATAATTTTATTAATACTTTACATTTTAAAGTTTAAGTGTGTGAATACAAACCACCAATTAGCACTAATTCAATTAAATACTCAAATAGAAAAAATATAAGATATATAAGTTACTTATATTGCATAATAGACCTTAGATCTTATGTATGTTATCCTATACAAATTATACGACCATATAACTTGCGACCATAATAAAATAAGATAATCAGAACTAACCACACTAACACCGTCAATAAATATACTATATTGTGAGGAAGGGGATTGTTAGTAATGTGGACTAATGTTCCCATTGCTAGCAATGTACCATGTCAGATCGACCTCCACGCGGTTCCCCCTGGAAACCATCGTGATACATTCCGGTGAATTTTGTCACATTGGGCTAACTGACCTAACCTCATGTTCATCTTATCATCCTCCACTGGTGCCCCGCCAGCGTAAACCGTTAGCGCAAGCGAGTGCACCATTCCGTTATCAATCTTTAAAAAAAAAATACACTATATTCTCAGTTCGCTATAAGTGAAACCGTATTAGTACGCATCGAGCGTCTATCGTCTATCGGTATAGCATTCCTCGCGGTCTCGTTTGCCTCCAAATGATCGGCGCATTCCTGCAAAAACGACGACAGCATTATCTATTGAGGCACAGCCCTGTCTATTACTTGCATTTTTATTCAAACTAGTGGTTGCCCAGTGGCCGAAATTCAACCGTAATTAATTTAAATTATAAGTTTGAATATTAATAATGTTGTATTGTCAATGCTTCACGTATCTATCTATATATTATATTTAAAAATTAATTGCTGTACTTTAGTCTTGCTAAAACTTGAGAACCGCTGAATTGATTTGGCTAATTTTAGTCTTGAAATATTCAGGGAAGTCCAGAAGTTAAACGGTGATAAAATATAGAAAATTGTAAGTAAAATAGTAAATATAACATTTTTATTTTCCCGTGCAAACTGTTCGTACCTGTCAAACAGGATACATTCAGAAATTAATTGTGTAACTAAACTTTTAAAAACCTTTGAGATGTTATTTAATACTGAGGAGGAACAGAGTTCGCAGAGTCAGCTAGTTAATATATAGATTTCTTTGATAACAGAAAAGAATCAAACCTCTATTAGCTGATCTGACAATAAACAAAATTGACATTATTTGACATTGACGTTTTGTTATCAGTCGTGTAGTATAATAGTCATAATGTTTAATTTATTGATTTAATGTATTTTCAATATAAATAAAAAATATTAGCATTCTGCTCTACTTCTTTATAAAAACTATAAGAGTGCAAAATTTCGTACTATACCAATATGTTTTTTATGATGATCAAATTTCTTCTCGAATAATGCGTTATTTGTGAATGTGCTTTAATAAACATGACTTTTTAATCCTGATCTAAATAAATACGTTTTTTATTTCTTAAAAGTATATAATTTTAATCAACATAGTGCTTCACATCATTTGATATCAATGAACACTTTAGGAGATATACCGACTGACTGACATATCAACATATTTTACAAATTCATATAAAAACAAATAGCTAAATTAAAATGGGATATTGGACCTGTACTAAGCCGGGGTGGGTCGCTAGTTAACTATAACTTGACCACTATATTCTGACCACATAAATGCAATTAATAGCAATCCAATTACGATAAGGTCCACTCCGATTGCTTACCCTGACCGTTTGGCATTTCAACGAAAATGTACGACCAATTCCAATAATTAATACAACATAACATAACAAAACTAATACAACATAACAAGACCATACAGTCACGACTGTTATCTTAGATGGGATAGTCAGAGGCATTATCAACGGTATATTAAAGTTTCTTAAGGCAACGCGCACGTAACAACCCCATTGTTTAGTTAACCCCCAGGCGTCTATAAGCTGTGGTAACCATTTACCATCATATGGGCCAAATTCTTTATTGTTAACAGTTCTAAAAAAATATGGTGACAGTAACACTTGACAGAACCATTTCACTCCGTATATTTGAATCTAACATGGCAGGTTCAGCTTTCTTGGGCGAACATTTCCTCATGCTCAATGCTTACTCCTTGGAGTAAGCATTCCCATGACTTCAGCGATGTCTGAGTAGAATTAACCGTCAGGTTTTTGGACGGTAAGGATCCGGTAGTTTCTAACGGCCCCTTTACCGATCTATGAATATATTCCGGTCGTAAAAAAAGAGGCGAGCCTACTGGGTGAACCTACATCTCTCAGTTCATTTGATTTGATGGCGGTGTTTCCTTCAAAGAAATTTTCTCGTCCTTCTGAATTAATATGACTACGATTTAAAATGCAGTATTTTAAATCATAACGAATTCTGTTCTGCTCCTTTTTTCGTTTTGTTTCTTTGAATTCTGTAATTTAAACACTTTGTACCGAGACTTTCTACAAAGTTATAGTACATAGGTACCTCAGTCTCACCTATTTCAACTATTCTAAACAGCTTTGTTTTGTAAGATGTGTTTCTGAAGGGAGAGTTGAGAACACTACAATTACAGGCCGTGGAGATAGAGATGACGTGCATCTTTGGTGCCTTTAAATGTTATATACATTAAAGATACATATGCATTAATAGCACAAAAGATACGCGTGTGACGTACCACACGACGGTTACCGATTGCTTATATTTTACAGAAACTAACTTTCATTGTTCCGTTCTCATGTATATGCTTACCCGGAAATAAGCTCATTTATTTTTATTTCCCTTCCAATAATCCTGTACTAAAAAGTCAGTATATTCACATCATAAATGCCCAAAACATATTTTATCGACAAAATGGTGAAAAACGACTTTTAAAGCCTCCCCGACGGAGACGGATGCCCCCGTTTCCCGAACCGTTTACGGCCTATATTTGCAGCCACTTTGTCTCTCATATAAAAATAATACGTCGTTTGTTGATTTATCTCGTTTTATGACTGGGTGGAAACGTTTCAATGAGACATTTGTATGCATTTATTAAGTTTATATCTATATCAATCTAATTTGTTTATATGGAAATTTAGATATATAACAGAGCTGAGTATACATTAAACCCCGCACTAGGCGAACCTGTATCGTGGGAGCCCACAATAGAATTGCCAGATGTCATTTACTATTACAGATCAAGAGTAGGTTTGACATATCGTAAGAGTCTGCAATAAACCCACAAGAGTAAAAATATTTTAATCTGATTTGATTTCAAAAAGTACTATCTCTAATAAAACATAATCTCTTATTAAGGCGGAAAAATGGTAATTATTTTCTATAAGTAATATATTTACTTACGAGTACCTCATGATCTTGATATTAACAAGTACTATAAAGAGTATTATTGTTTGTATTGGTTTTCTTTTTATATTACACAAATTATCTATGTATTTATATCAATTGTCTAATACCTATAACAAAAGCTCTACTTGGAACTAGTTGAAGTTGTGTGAATTGTCCAGGCTTACATATTTTAATACGTACTTTATGAGTCTTAGGCATTAAAGTAATATACAAACCACACAAATATATAATTACTCGGCCGAGGCGACCCACTAGAGAATGCATTATTTACCATAAAATATTGGGAGCCTACAAATAAAATAACGGCCAATATCCCGTCGTATATTGTGCGCATATTAACCCAATTGTGTTTTTGTGCGTAAAACATTGTGATATATGCGTGTCAAAACTATAGTTGGTGTAAGAGTGCCGGCAAAAATATGTATCTGCATTTTCCGCGCAATAAACTGTGGCTCTTTGTTGGCGTAATGGCGGGAAGATTTATTCGCTAGAGGGCGCTGCCGCCGCGCCTTTTGACCTATTGGTTAGGGCCATCGCAAACTATGCCACATATTACGAAATTAATTGTTTTAGCAGTGGAAAGCGTCGGTTTCTAATAGTTCATTGAAAAATCTTTTCAGTCACAAGGGTCTCGAGCCGTTGTAATTTTTTTTTATTGATGATGATGGAAGACGGGTGATACGCCTGCGCAAATGGTTTACGTTACGGTTTAATATGAGCATGAGGTCAGGATAATTGTTAGTCCATCGTGACAAACTCACCAGGAACTTGTCACAATGGTATCCAAGGGGAACCGCGTGGAGGACCTAACCTGACAAAGTATTTTGCTGTCCTCTAATGACCGTTGTGCCCATTTACATAGGCGACTGTTATTAGTATTTGTTAGCTATTAGTTTATTAAGTTATTCCAGTCCTATAAAAAAACGGTGGCATCGTCATTGGCGTATCATTATCTCAATATTTGATGTCATCGCTGTATGTAATCATCCACCGCTTCTGATTGGAGATTAGTACCTATACGATATTGTTTCGTTTTTTTAGACATTATTTTTTTCTACATAACATTCTTAGACTACAGGACTATATTGGTATATGTTCTTACTCGATCACCATAAAAAAAAATAAAAATCCTATTAGTTAATAATAATACGTCGCTTCAGGTCGTACGATGCGCGGTAGACCTTAAGCTCATTTTATCTCTGATTTTAACTTAACCGCGTAGAGTAGAGCGCCGCGCTTTTGTTATATACAGTATTTGATGACATATAAAAAATAATATACATTCTTTCAGTCGCTAAGAGCACCCTTAATGATCCACAAAGACCTTGAAGTAACTGAGAATACGAAGTCAAAATTATCTGTTCATATATGACATTTTTGCCATATCAACAATTTTTATCACTATATCCTACCGTCAAGTTATTTTATTTTATACTGACTACCCACCCCGGCTTCGCCCGGGTATATATGTATTATATATATAAACCTTCCTCTTGAATCACTATCTCTATTAAAATATAACCGCTTCAAAATCCGTTACGTAGTTTTAAAGATTTAAGCATACATAGGGACGAACAGACAGCGACAGCGACTTTGTTTTATACTATGTAATGATTACACTAGTAATAATTATATTTATTTACTTGCTACTAGTAGTCGAAATTCAATCTTTATTAATTTAACATTTAATAAGAATATGAACAAAAAACATGAAAGACAAACAATACTAATCTATTCTCAATTGGTCAAATTGAGAATAGATTAGTATTGTTTGTCTGCATAGTTTAACAACAAACAAAATAGTATATATATATGCGTGTGTGAGTCAAATGGGAGTGTGTATAATGTGTTTTTATTGATTTAATGTATTTATTATGCATAATTAAAAAAACGTAAAATTATATGTATAGAATAGACTGGAATAGAAAATTTTTCATTCTGTATGTTTTTATACGAATGTAAATTAGCGTATGTGCATTAATTTATTTGACTGTGGAGGGACACACCAAGAACTTAGCCAGTGTGTCGTCTGACGCGGATGAATACGTATTCTCCTGTGTTATTCACATACTGCTATGGCTCTCGGTAACAACTTAAATTTAAGCACTTTTAATAGTCATACTTAGTTTTTTTTATTCATTCAGAACGCACACTCATTACAAAAAGAATAAGCAAGAAACTTGCGTGTTGCTCTGTTAAATAATTTATTTTTTATTTTATTTATTTATTCATGAACAATGTACATTATAAATGCGTCTGTCTGTCGCGCTTTCATGATAAAATTGTATTTGAATGTTGATACGATGGTTAATAAAATTAATAAATTTACATGTTGTCATTTTACAGAATGTCATTAATAACAAAAAAAAAAAAAAAACATCAAAAATCGTCAACTGAGTACAGGCATTTATCTATTAGTAGTGACTTCAATTTTTTTGTAAAGCAACTCAAACTATTCAATAATTTAAGATCCTTCGGTAACTTATTATAGAGTATCACCGCTTGATTTCTTGGGCAGTGTGTTACTACGTTTAGTGTAGGAATTATTACCTTCTGTATATTCATTCTCCTTGTTATTAAACGTTGTTTCATGTTATCTTCAGATTCATACCATTCATTCATTCAATTGTAGAAACTTTACATTATTAGTTGTAATATGTGAACACAAACCACCAACTGGCACTGATTTGTTAACGTCAAAATATTAAATGCATAATCAATTGGTTACTAATTAAGGTAAAATCATTAGATTCAGCAGATGGAATCAATGGACTCGCCATTTTCATATTTCTGACTAATTAAAAAAATCAAAGTTTCTTGCTAGTTTCTTTCCATTGAATCTTTGAATAGATTGAAAAGGTTGGTAGGACCAATAATTATTTCAAAAAAACTTTCATGTATAAATATAGGTATGTAGTAGTACATGAATAAATAAATTTTGAATTAGAATTTATATACACTCAGCTAAATGCATGTCAAGTTTACTTTCACCACGACGCCACGTCTACAAATAACAATATCTCTGACCACCCTACCTAGAATTGGAGCCGTGACGATAGCATGACATAGCACTTGCTGGTTTTGTCTTAACAACGTGCTGAAAGTCGAGAGTTCAGCACTTGAGTGTACCTCCACTTCATATAATTTGTGTCGAGTCAGCAGTTTTGATTGAACCTCGCTAAATCCTTCACAAAATGTTGACACGTTTCGCGTCAAGTAACCTTATATTTTATGTATACATACATAATCCTTACTAATACCTATTATAAATGCGTCTGTCTGTCGCGCTTTCATGCTAAAACTACAGAACTGATTTAAATGAAATTTGGTACACAGGTAATCTAGATCCTAAGAAAAAATGCCTGTTTTTAATGCGATAAAAGTTTGTTAAAAGTGTGTAAGTTGCAAATAAATCTAGTTAGTTGGTTAGTAAAAGAACTGGGTGAAAGGCGAAATTTAGTACTTCCGATGGAAGGAGTAACGCATGAGCGCGGAACTTAGCGACGATCAACTGTAGTTTACGATCTTGTTTACTGTAAAGACAACTGTGTGATGTGTGATACAAGTGATACACTTCCAGAGTTTTACATAATACTTACAAATATGATTTATTTATACTTTAATGAACAAATACACAAATTAAGGAGCACATGGCAGACTTAACACTTTAAGGCATTTTCTCTCAGTCAACAAAGATTTATGTGTGTTTTGACGACCTCGGTGGTCTAGCGGTCTAGTACACTGCTTTACGTCCGATGGTCGCGGGTTCAATTACTCGCACGGCACAAACATTTGTATTCATGGGTATGATTGTTTGTATCGGTCTGGGTTGTTTCTATGTATAATATGTATGTATTTACGAAAAAAAAAAAATCTATGTATTTGTATCAGTTATCTAGTACCCATTACACAAGCTTTAGCTAGCTTAACTTGGGTCTAGATGGCGCTGTGTGAATTGTCCTGAGATTATTATTATGTGGGCAATGAATTAAGAAAATCAAAATCAAACAATGTACAATAGGTAGGAATGATAGTATATAACTTTAAAATAAAAAAAAATATTCTGGTTTTACGAAAGACATTGACGTAATTTAAATTTAAATATAATTTGATTTTACTAACTGCCGTCCCAGCTAAGCACATGTGTACATTTTCTTGTACTTTGGGTTACAATATTGAAGTCTTAGTGCGGTATACCATATTTTTTCATGGACTAAATGTAACCTATATTGCTCAGGAATAATGTAGGATTCTAATGGTGATAGAATATTTGAAATCGATGTAGTAGTTTTTAAGTTTATATATATTTTTTGTACTTTTAAATAGATAACATACATTTAAATAAATATTTGAAACATTGTTAGCAAAGGAGGACACACAAAAAAATACTAATATTATAAAATCGAAAGTGTGTGAGTATATGGATGGATGAATGGATGGAATTTTGTTATACTCAGGCAAAAACTACTCAACGGATTTTAATTAAACTTTACAGTATTATAACTTATACACCAGAATAACAGATAGACTATAATTTAAATACATATAATGTAAATTATACGAAACGATAAATGTAAAATAAATGTAATGCAGGCAAAATAGCGCAGGTCAGCTAGTATTGTATAGTTTCCTTTCAAACTAGTGACCTGCCTGCCTCGGTTTCAATCGAGTACTTATAAGTAATAATAATAATCCTGGACTATTTCCACAGTGCCATTGAGTTTTAACTAAGCAAAACTTGTGTTACGGTTACTAGACAACTGATATAAATACTTAAATACTACCTGACCTTATTTGTGTGAAAAGTAATCGTAATTTAGTTATTTTAGTACGCCACCTCTCACGAGATTTTACAACGGTCAACAAATCTGTTTATTGTCTGGGAAGACTGATTGCACAATGTTAAAAAAAAACAAAAAAATTTTTTTAGTTATTTGCTTATTGGTTCATATTATTTAATTTTTCTATTGTATGGTCTTTAAATATATTTGTTTAACATGGTAAGCTCTACCAGTATTACACGTTTAGTTTATTTTTTGTAAAGATAGAATAATATGTAATAATAAATCACATTTTTGTGAACAATATTTTCGGTCCGTCATATCAGATTTAGAGTAATGTCATTTTACTTTCGTATTAGTCCCACTACTTCTTAAGTTCTTACTATTTTATTTCATACCCATATTGTGAGAGAGGTTATAAAGTAAATTTAGGATGACGGCACATTGTCACCTAATATAATTAGACCAGAATAATATTGAACAAAAGTTAAATATTGAACAAAATTAAAATTAAAAATTCTGGTCTAATTAAGACCAGAATAATATTGAACAAAAGTTAAATATTGAACAAAATTAAAAGTTAAAAAAATAACGAAACGAAACAGATGTTTTAATTTTTTATGATTAAGAGGGATTTTTATGAATTTGTTCGGTCAAAAATTGATTGCAGTGCTATCAAAATTGTTATGAAATCAACTCGAGACCATGTAATACATATTTTCGTATTTTACCCTTCAGAATGTACTAGTAAATTACAAGATATACTTTCTCTTTAAATATTTACTGAGACAATTTTTTAAAATTAAGTTTATTTTACTACGTTTTAGTTAAATAGACTCTATGTCTATCTGTACAAGTAAGTAAAATTTAAGTGTGTGCTTGTAAATTCAAATTAACAGCTTTTCATCCAATGCATATGAAAGTATATAAAGAATATATTTTTATCTGTCAATCTGGTCTTGCTAATACGATTTCGATGGGGCTTTCAGCCGCAGATAGCTAATATTATTTTGTCTGTCTGTCTTTTGTAATTTTGTCTTTGCTAATCTCTGTAACTGCTGAACTGATTTATACACGCAGATAGTAAATGTTATGAGGCGTACTTTTATTTTAAAAAACTTATTTACTATAATTCCACGCAGATGAAATCACAGGAAACAGTTTGTACATGTATATATCTACTGACACTGTTAGAGTAGAAAGTACTTGAAAATATTTTTTATTTTTCGTAATGATCTTTGTATCGCTTCGACTTACGACTTGAGCCACAGTTTCAGTTATCTAATAAACAAAATGTTACGGAAACTTACCATACGCATTTTAAAGAAATCTTCTTTATTAACATGTATTTAAGAAACGTAATATAAATAACAATATAATGCAAAAAATGAATGTTTGCTATTCTATTTAGTATGATTAATAATAGTATAATTATTAGCTGTAATATTTTGTAATTATTACAAAATATAAATTTTGTATAATCTATAAATATTGATATCATGATATCACAAATACTTTATTTGAATTTAATTGGTAAATTGAATTTACCTGTAAAAGTAGCAGCACAATGCATCAAGAAAAAATTTAACACCAACCCTTTAAATCTTATACGTCATCTTAAATTATAATTTTATGTACTATTTAGTTATTCAAATCTCATATTAAACTAAGTGTATTAAAATATAATTACTTACATTTTACGTTAATTTATAACAATAAAAGAATAGCGAACAGTTGTTGGTACTGTTTATCGGAGTCTTGATTATAAAATATCCCACTTTGTGGTCACACAAATACCTACATAAAAATGTAAAATAAATTATTGACCATTTTTCGTTTGCTTGATCTACATTTAGAACGACTATTTATAATAGAAAAGCCTACTTAAAAGTGGATATATATATTTATTATTATTTAAATTAAATAAATATTATTTAAGAGACCTAAATCCTTATAAAAAGTCAAACCAATAAGGCCGTCAAAATAAAATGTTCGTTTATGATAAATTAGTAATATCTTTTATCTTTAAATCCTTTGTCTTACAAAGTTATCTGATAAACTTTTCATGCCTAGATTGGGAATTAATTAAAATCCTTTCTTAGCTGCCTAGAAAATTGTCCTGTGTCTGTAAGTTTAACAAAATACCAAATTCATATATATTTACGAGTTTGTCTTGATGGATAAGTCTGTTCGTCGTTTGCAGATAATGTAAACTACAGTACATTTAGATTTAGAAAAAAATTGATCAGGAATTGTATGGAAACCTTAGATTGGATTAAAAATTATTTAAATAAGTGGAAATTGGCAAAATTAATTATTTTAAGTTGTCTAAATGCAGACTTACTGGTACTTATTTTCACGACACAAAGGGGGCTATAGCTACTGTTCTATAAATAAGGATCGCGATGGTTTTCATCAATAAATCACGCTGTATTTTAATTGGACGTAAATTATTCAAAGCAAAGGGAGTTGTTATGTACACGGAAAAATTGCTACAACCCCTCGTCGGTTAGGACGTTGTTATTGTGAGATGTTTAAGGGTTGTATATTTTATTTTTTCATTATCTTAAACAAAGGATTCAATTAATATTTGTTTATTCGGATTCGGTGGTCTAGGGGTTTAGTACACCGCCATACTCGGAATCGAACCCGCAACCTTAGGAAGTAAAGCGGAGTGCTAAACCGCTACACCACCGAGGCCGTAGAATACAATCCACTATATATTTTTACTAATTGTGCTCGCGCAGCGCATACAAACGGAAGCCCTCAAAATAGGAATAGTTTTCCTCATTTTTACAACATTTTTCACTGATGCTTCGCTTCTGTTAGTAATGCCTTAAAGCCTTCCTCGACAAATGGACTATCTAACACAAAATTACTTTTAATCCTAACCAGTAGTTCCTAAGATTAGCGCGTTCAAACAAACAAACAAACCCTTCAGCTTTATAATATTAAAATTAATAATATAGATTTATTCTATGTAGAGATTCGTCATGTACTCATTTCTCAGCAAGTTGGTACCGCGGCCATCGCGTGACCTCCCCAGTTAAAGGCTTTTTGAGTAAATAATTTTGTTATAAAACCGCCTACAGACCATGCGAGAGACGGGTGTTTTATTTCAAGCTGATAAGAAAACTTATGGTACTCAATCATTTTGATGTCATGTGATAGGGGTTAAATTTGCACGTTGGCTCTATTAAATTTGTAGCGATTTATATGTATATTTAAATTTTTTTATTTAAATGATTTATATAGTTCCGCTACCCTCTCGTTTGCACGTGTATACATGTATTTTACTTATATTATAAACGCGAAAGTTTGTGAATATGGATGGAAGTTTGCTACTCTTTCACGCAAAAACTACTGAACGGATTTCTTTTAAACTTTACAGTAATATAGCTTTTACATCAGAATAACACATAGGCTATAATTGAAATAGATATTTTAAAATTGGGCGAAATAAATATCAAGTAAGAGTATGTCAGGTTGTAATACATATAAGCCTTCCACTTGAATCATTCTATCTACTGCTAAAAACTGCATTAAAATCCGTTGCGTAGTTTAAAAAGTCTAAGCGAATGAAATATCTAATAGAATTTTACAGTAATATAATAAGTAAGCTTATCCATCTGAACACAAGATGTCTTTAGAGTCGTAACTCGCTACGCAATAACGATGAAACACTGTATGAACTAATTATATATATAATATATACATATACATACACTAACACATGCATATACCAACTTAAATATCATAATGGATATCTGAACTTAGATTCATTTATGAAACTGAGTGGGATGAGAATCCAATGCAACCTGAATAGTTCATAACATTGAACCGTGTGATGAGTAACTGAAAGTGCACACCATATGTACATTGGCTATGTCCAACGGGATGCGGTACATTGTTATAGTAAACTAATTATACATGCACGAATGAGTAACATACGGAGCTGAGTCCGATCTGAGTATTCTGAGCAGTCGCCTCTAACCACCCCTTACAGCGACCCCTGTCCTGAGTAACAAGGATGACACTGAGCACAATCCCGAGGTCTTAAACGCCTTAGACACGGTTCAATTTGCTTAGCAGGCAACTACTGGGATCGAAGTATAGGCACAGCATTGAGACACACCGTTTCGTTATATTCATTGTTAATAACACTAAAGATTCAACAATAAACAAGTTTGCGTTGTATTATAATAGTTACAAAGCACTTACTGCAATATTTTCGGGAACAAACTCGTACAACTACCAACCTCTTCGCTCCATTTAACAGAATTAATAAAAATGTGTTACCCTCAACTATTTTAATAACCATCAAACATTAGTTTATTGCACTTTCTTTCTACCGTCATAATTTAATGCACCTCTTACACGAATAGATATCATATAAAGAAAAATCTCGATGATTCGCGACACAGAAAAAAATTATCACGGATGTAACTGCGAACACAGCTAGTTAATAATATAAAAAAATATATATATTTTATTCTTAAACTATTTGTCCAGAACCCTAAGGGCTGAAATCCGACCTATACTCTGCCATTTTTTATTTCTTATCTATCTATATCTACGTCTATATGAATCAAGGAAATGGAAAACGGATACCAACCTGAAACTCAATGTTATTATACATTCATGAAGCCGAACTCGTGAAGTTGTGAAAGTTGTTAAGGACTTGCTGTAGCTTTAAAGTTACCTCCTGTTATTGCTATTATTATAGCGATACACACAGTTTCAAACGCTTGAATACATTTTTTTATGTAACTAACATAAGAAATATGCCAAAAAAAGTCAAATCAAATCAAATTTAATGAAAAATAATGTCCCATTATGTTTCACCTCACAAGGCATACAAAATATTATTTGTTAAATATAATATAACAAGCTACTCGCCCCAGCTTCGCACATGTTTATATGTATTATACGTATAAACCTTCGTCTTGGTCACTTTATCTATTTAAAAAAACGTGTCAAAATGGTAGTTGCGTAGTTTTAAAGATTTAAGCATACATAGGGACAGACAACGACAGCGACTTTGTTTTATACTACGTAATGATGATAATATAAATATTAATTAAAACTTATTTCATTATTCAAATGACAAATGTCGTCAGAATAATTATATTTACATATCATTATCGATATCACATCATTAGGCATTTAAAAATTTTTATTTCGCAGAAGAATTGACAATACACTCCACTGGTATATATGTTGGATTATGAATCCTTATAGAGTAAACAATAGTGAGTGGACTGTATTTATTGAAAAGAAAATAATGAATGGAAAAGGAAGTAGAAATACGATTTCGACCTGGAAGAACGTCTTCCACACTCCGAACACCCCAAAGTAAGCAATGTAACTCCAAACTCACTCACCTTTGCTCAGGAACGTCCCGATGTGTAGTACTGTTTAGTGGCCACGCACTCTACAGTGTATATGTGTATATTTTTATAAAAACAATTATAATTATTGTGTTAAATAAATCATTAATTATATTGTTTTATATAGTTAAAAATTCGGAGCGTCCTTTTTATTCCAGTTCTTATTTTCAATTGTTTTTTTATTCTTTTTTCGAAATTTAAATGGCCACATGTTTTTGTGGCCAGTATTACCGAGCGCCCTTTGCTTCAGTAAGCAAGCCGGTGATACAACCTGCTTAGACTAAGGAGGTTCGGAATACGGAACAATATATTTGTTTTTTTTAGCGTTAAACGATGTTTTGTTTTAGCGTTGACCCAATTAAGAAAAAATATTTAATAATCTAACTTAAAAAGCTAAAGCTTTAAAAATGAGACAGTTCTATACAAATTTTCAATCTATTTTCAACAACCTTTCAACTCTAATAACCCATTTTTCGCGTTAAAAAGTAACCTCTGTCCTTTCTCAGAGTCTAGATTACCTGTATACCAAATTCAAATCAGTTCAGTAGTTTTGGCTTCTTCCTTTATTTCAATGACAACTAAATGTATTTTCCCCAGAATGTTGCGACGACTTTTGGCGTGAAACCGCGACAGACAGACAGACAGGTACTTTCGCGTTTACAATATAAGTAAGCATAGATTTAACATGAAAATCATATCAGCAGTTAAAACGTGTACAAACTTTCCCATATTGTATACAATATTAAAGACAACATATACAAAAATATATCTTATTGAAACGTACATAAATACACTAAAGGTTATTGTGAGTTGTGAAGCAGTTAACTTTGTTTTGTAATGGTACCCAGTTACAAATGATTGTAACAACAATGTTTGTATGTATGTTGTTTGTTTATTGTTCTACCTGTGGATTCTAAACACGACTTGTGGGCTGTGCTTGATTGTTTTACAATCGACTTTAAAATGGTAACACCAGTTGTATAGGCTATGTCTATACATCTATACATATGAATAAAATTAGAGTGTCTGTTTGTAATATTGAAAGAACCGTTATATACTGCATGCATATGAATATAAATACGGAACATACACCTGAAGCACTTTTTAAAATTTCTGTCAGTCTGTCTGTCGTTCTGTTTGCTCCGGCTAATCTCTGAAACGGCTGAACCGATTTTAACGGGACTTTTTTTGGCAGGTAGCTAATGTAATAGGGAGTAACTTAGACTACTTTTATTTTAGAAAAATAATATTAAATTCCACGAGGACGAAGTCACGGGTGCAGCTAGTCTATACATATAAATAAAATTGGAGTGTCTGTCTGTATTATTGAAATAACCATTTTACTACATGCATATGAATATAAATATGGTACATACACCAAACTAACATTTTTCACAATTTTTGTCTGTCTATACGTTTGTTCCGACTAATCTCTGGAATGCCTGGACCAATTTTGACGGGACTTTTTTTGGCAGGTAGCTGATGTAATAAGGAGCTTAACTTAGGCTACTTTTATTTCAGAAAAATAAAGTAAAATTCTTTCGACTGAAGTCGAAGTAGCGAGTACAGCTAGTATCTTAATAATATTTAATCAGATATAAAAATGACGATGTTTGGACGTTAATATCTAAATAACCGTTTGAGATATGTTTATGAAATTTGGAACACATATTTATCTTGCAAGTCTCAATATATGAACCAAATTTGACAGGTTTATATGAAAGAGTTTTTGAGTTATGAGGGGGTCAAAAGTGGCTCCAAATGGTTCGTGTAAAACTACATACGGTGTTGCTCGTCAGTTCTCTTAATTGAACTTGGCTTTGATACGCTCCCGCATGTCTAGATTTAACAGATATAAACAACAGATAATACCTAGTAAAATCTTTTTATTTTTTTAATTAATTATTCATGAAGAACACGTCAAATTGCAGAACAGTTAATTGGCAAAACATAGCTCATACATACAATAATATTATGTATGTCTGTGATCTGAATCAATTAGTTTGGTACAAATGATAAACCACAACCGACAGATGCTGTTGTAACATTTACACGAACCCGCATCAATGTCCAGATAGCACCAACCGGGCCTTACTTCTGATTTACGACCTCGGTGGTCCAGCAGTTTAACGCACCGCCTTACTTCCTATAATCGCGCATTCGATTTCTCGCACGACACAAACATTTGTATTCATAAGCAAGATAGTTTGTATCAGTCTGCTTTCCCATGTACAGGTATTTTGTAGTAGCTGTGCCCGCGGATTCATTCACGTGTAATTTATAGCCTACTAGCTTTTACCCGCGGCTTCGCTCGCATAACTGCATTACTGGCTGCTAGATGGCGCTGAAGTAGCAAACTTTTGATATTTTATTTATTTATTTTATATTATTAGCTTATTTTTTAATAAAAAGTGTCCTATGTTCATTCTAACACCTCCAAGAACATGTGTACAAAATTTCATAATTATCGGTTTAGTAGTTTTTTCGTGAAAGCGTAACAAACATCCCTATTTCACATTTATATTATGATTATTATTATATTAAGGGTGTGTTATTTTGATGCACATGCTATAAGACACAATAACATGGATTATAAAGAATTCATTGTTTTTTCTGTGAAATAATAACAAACATCTAACAATGTATACTCACAAACTTTAACGTTTATAATATTACTATGATATTTATATGATGAGATAACAGAACATCAGCGATGCATATTTATCTGTAGGTTGATGTTCCATTTCTTTTATTTGTAGATTTATTTATCCTCTACTTCAATTATAAGAGACTTAAGCATGGGGTTTTTCAAGAAGGGTTAAGGTTTCTTAAGGGTCGGCAACGCACGCGTTACATCCCTGGTGCTTCAGGCGTACATAGGGTACGGTAACCGTTTACCATTAACACGGCTGTATGCATGGTTGCCACCATCGTTGTATAAAAAAAAATGTAATTTGTGAATAAAGAATTTATCTGCCTATCTTATATAAGCTTAGAACTGTCCAAGAAATAAAGTATGACACGAAACGGACTAAATTATGTCTGAGTGGGCCGATTTGTTAACGCAAAGTGGTTTTTAGAGGCGGTCTGTCCCAGGGAGATATTTAATTTTTTCCTCAAATGGAAATTTGGTATTTGAGATTTTAACCAAAGAATTGGGGCATTTTTCTTTCAGGTGACACTGGTATGATTTATTGAATAGCAATGGCATTGAAGTTCTTATTTTATTAATCGTCGATGGTCTAGCGGTTAAAACCATCGCTTTACTTTCAATGATCGCGGATACGATTCCTCGCACGGTGCAATCATTTGTATTCATGAGTATGATTGTTTGTATCAGTCTGGGTGTTTTTTATGTATATTATGTACGTATTGAAATAAAATCGAAGTATTTATATCAGTCTAGTACCCATAACACAAGCTCAAGCTGAACACCGTGTCACTAGATGACGCTGTGTTAATTGTCCAGCGTTATTTTTACCGGCACCGACATCGCACGGGTATTTCAACGTCACTCACCTTTAGTAATTATACATTTAAACCTTTCAAACAGTCATTTAGTAGATGAAAACCACGATGATGAAACCACCACGACTTCAGAATTTTTTGATATTATAACCTATTTATATTTTATTCATATTGCCATATTTTATATGTTTTATAATTAAGATAAACAGTTCTGAATAGTCATATTATTTTTATTCTACCACTAATTCGGTACACAGTATTAACAATCTCTATATCAAATAAAATCAAAATATCTTTATTCATTCAAAACTACTGACAGTTCGGACTGCTTTCGAGCTAAGAACTGACAAGAAACTCAGCTCTTATTCTTCTCAAATGGGCTTGTACATGATTATAGAAATCAGACTATTTTTTAAATTCAATTAGTGACCACCAGCATATATATATAACATTTTGTCAAAAGGAAAAAATCATATCAGTGGCAATAAATTCTAATAATCTAGAAATACCAAACGCAGGCGGACACGCGGTCTTTAGCATGTATCTATTGAATACATGTACAATTAGAGTTGAATAAACAGTGCGTCATTAAACCCGTACTTTTATAAACTGATTAAAAAAGAGATTAAGCAGATTAATACAACAAATACAATATCTACAATTATTTATAACACCTCAATAAATTAATAAATGGTTAAGTGAGAGTCGAACCCGCTCACCGGGGTTCTGAACTCTCAATATATTTTAGGTATTTTATATTATAACTGTTACCCGCGACTCGGGCGCTTATATTTTTTTTATTTGTTTAAATAAAGAAATATTCTAAAATAACAGTAGTCCATGTTACTCATTATAACATTAGCTATCAGCGAGTGAAAATCCCGTCAAAATCGATACAGCCGTATTGGAGATTAGCTTCTTGCTAACAAAAAGACCAAAAAATATTTTTTTTGTAGTAAGTACCGTATATGCTTTAATATATATTTGGTGAAAACTGTTTATTTAAAAGTACTACGGATACTTTCATCTTGTTTATTTGTTACTATGGGCCAAGTGTTCTGATCTCATGTTAATCTTATCACAAATAAGATAATAGTACATAATCTTATCATCCTCCATTAGATCTCTGCCAGCGTAAACTGTTAGCGTAGGCGAGTGCACCATTCCATTGTCATATATTAAAAAATATACTAAAATGTATTACATGATTAAATAATGTTTAATTTCATTTGATTTGACTTGTAATATTTTATCATACACACAACTTTTTTTATAATCTATCGCTCATATAGAAACTGTCTCCTCACAAGTAGAACGAGACAGAAACTTGCGCTATGCTCTTTTAAATAATTGTAACTACATTCTTAAGTTGAAATGTGTTGTGTGTGTAATACAAACTACCAAAAACTAATTTATTAGAATCAAAATATGAAACAGACACAACATTTTTTTGTTTTATATTTTCGTTTATCTTATATAATCATTTATATGCAGCTGTCAGTATCATTGTTATTGTGTTGTGATGTGTGATGTAATAAATGTTATTGTATTCTATTAGTCTACATTAAATCAGTCATTGTGGTTACAGTAGATCAGTCCCAACAAGCAGCACTCGTTCACGAGTGATTTCGTCTATGGATGATTCCGTTTTACTGTTTTCGGCCAGTACCCTAAAATATTGATAAAGATTTATATTTAACTTTTGACGCGTTCTAATATAAAACACGATATCTACAGTAGTGTCATTTGTTTACTGAAAAACATCGCGATCACCATGAAGTACTTGTGCAGTAAGCATTTAATTTTTACTTATGTTCACTCAGCAGTCGAAATTCGACGGGAATTCATTTGCATTTTAAGTTGCTTTAACGGCCGAAATTCAATGAGAGTTCATTTGTTTTCAATAGGAATTTTAAATTTGAACGTTTTCAAGATTCTATATATGTGTTTGTAATATATTAAGGTTTCTGAATGGTCGGCAACGCGCGTGTAACCCCTGATGTTTGTGAACATGGTCTGTAAGCTTGTTGCCAACATAGCAGTATATACTAATATATCATATTTGGCACAATAAACTTTTTATTATTATTATATATCACATTTAGTATACTCCTTTAGGGAAAAAAAGTTTTTTCATGTTCATATATACTTTTATTTATTGTTTGGTCAAAAACTGTATGGTAATTGCATATTTTCTTAGGAGGACAATGTTGTCTGGGATACAGGCCTGGCTTACTGTACTGGTCTTAGTGCAAAACAGTTTTTAAGAACAAATTACTTGCATTATTTAGATACTGGACATAAAAACGTATGTACGTACTTATTGCTAGATATAAAAATGTAGTTCATATTTGGTACAATAAACTTTTTATTATTATTATATATCATCATAATATTAATAAGTGATAAAATCTTTGTACTTGAAGAGTAATCGTCTATCATGGTATGGACATGTAATGCGTAGGAACGAGGATAATATTTTAAGAAAGGTGTTACATATGAATGTGGATGGTAATAATTGGAAACCAAGAGTGATGTAATATGTATTTATATATGTAAAAATCAGTTGTATCCGCGACTAGCTCCACGTGGAATAGTGACCCTGGATAGCTAAAATATTCAATAATCTAACCGAAAAAGAAAATATTTTTTTTATCGTTTTATCTTCAAAATGACGAATCTCAATACAAACTTTGAGTGTTATATTTATTTATATTTAATCAATAGTCTAATAATAAGTTTCAAGCTTTAGCTTTAAAAATGACGATATTACCATTCAAATTATTTTTCGCAATTAAAAAATAGAATATATCCTTTCCCAGAGTCTAGACTATCTGTGTACCAAATTTCATTTAAATCTGTTCATGATTTTGGCGTGAAAGCGCGACAGAGAGAGTCATTTTCGTATTTATAATACATACTAGCTGTTCCCGCGACTTCGTCCACGTGTAATTTAACCTTAGTTTTTTAAAATAAAAGTAACCTAAGTTACTCCTTATTACATCAGCTACATGCCAAAAAGTCCTGTCAAAATTGGTCCAGCCATTTCAGAGATTAGAACAAACAGATAGGCAGACAAAAATTGTAAATAATGTTATTTTTGTGTATGTACCATATTTATATTCATATGCATGTAGTAAAAAACGGTTATTTTAATATTACAAACAGACACTCCAATTTTATGTATATGTATAGATGTATAGATTAGTAAGGATATATATTTTACGGTTTAGCAAACAAAGTGATTGTTGATCCCTTTCCACTGAGAGAAGTTGAAGGTCAAATATATTCCATTATCGTGTTATTATAGAAGCGTGCGTGATATTGATGATGTATAAAGCGTTGCTATTGACGTTTCGGATAGAATAACAACATTAATGTTTTGCTATAACACTAGTTTGAGTTTAAAGTGCGTCCCATATAAGAGGAGATGGGTAATAAACTGCGCACTCGTGGGATGTGTCCTTACATTTATATTACACTACTAGCTGTTCCCGCGACTTTGACCGCGTGGAATTTAACTCTATTTTTCTAAAATAAAAGATTTATTCTAAAATAAAAGTAGCTTAAGTTACTGCTTATTACATTAGCTACCTATAAAAAAAAATAGTCAAAATCGGTCCAGCCATTTCAAAGATTAGCCTGAACAAACAGACTGACAAAAATTTAAAAAAATGTTTTTTTTGGTGTATGTTTGTTTTTTTAATGGAATGATGCACCCGCCTGTGTTAAAGGTTTACGTTGTCGGGGCACCAGTGGAGAATGATAAGAGAAACATGAGGTCAGGTCAGTTAGCCAGGAATTTATCACGATGGCTTCCAAGTGTGTGGAGGTCAACCTGGCATGCTACATTGCTAGCAGTGGGTCATCAGTTATAAGTCAAAATTACTAACAGTCCCCTTTCCCTCTCATTGAGCAATATTAATAAATCATTCACAGTATAATAATACAAGCGATCAAGTTATAGCAAAGGTTGGTTGGAGTAAGTTATTACTGTCCGGCGGACAGTTTGAGTATCATCATAAAAAATATCTGCGACCGGCTCCAGCGACATGGCAAGCCTGACAAAGAACACTTTGTACTATAATTCCTTTGTTACAACGGAAACTTTGAGCAATTTGAGGAACTTCGTTTGATAACAGTAGATATACGAGAGGGCCGATTTGTTATATTGATTTTCCAATGAGTATCGCAACTGAAGACAAAAAATTAGATTTTTTGTCTTCACAAGAGAATATAATAAATGCGAAAGTTCGTGAATAGAGATGGATAGCTGTGTAGATGTTTGTTACTCTTACAACTCAATGGATTCTAATGAAACTTTACAATAATATAGCTTATATATCATATGCTTATTCACATAGGCATACAGTTATCGCCAAATTGTTTGACAGTTGGCTAAGAAATACACAGCTTTTATTTTACATTATATAATGGGTTTGCGCTTGGTCTTACCTCATCTGATGGTAAATGATGGCAAAACTATACATTTGCTCTTAATTTAAACTACTCGTATAATGCAAAACTACGGTTACTTATAACACCTACTGCAGAATTGCCATCAAAAATACATAAAAAACAGTTTACTTATTTTTTCCAGTAACCACCTTTTTAGTTTTAATCTACATGCCTAGTTTTTTTTATATGAACAATTTTTACAGTTGTTAATAATAAGATAAGGTATTAATAAATAGCAATGAATTTAAAAAAACGTCCTGTCATATTATTATCACTAACCCTACCGTCCAGTTCGGCTAGCTACTTCATTTAAGAACTGACAAGAAACTCTACTGCTAGATTTTTTTAGTCAGCTTAAATACTTAAATCTGTAACTTCCTCCCGATGAAGCTCAAGATTATGTAAATAGGGAGAGGCTGTTATGAAAGTCGTAAGGCTGAGTTGATTCAAACTTCGCACACATTTCACAGTTATCTCTCGAGGTATCCACGCCCGATAATGTACCGTGTTTGAAGTTATATTGTAGTTTAATAGTTCAGTGTTGGGCTAACGGGTAGTGAGTTTCTATGCTCGTTTCTTAAACTAACTACAACTTGTTATTAACGTAAACAAAGATAATATACAGTGTATTAGTTACACATTAGTGAAGTTTCCGACCCACTTTGTGAGAGATAGTTATACAAACTATATACTGACATATTACATTTAGATTGAATAACTATAATAACAATTTGATTTTCCGTTTCTCCCTTAAGTAATTTTTCTTAGCAATTACAAACCATTCGAGACTTTTTGGACAATTCACATAGCGCCATCTTGTCCTAAGTAAGTAGAACTTGTGTTACGGGTACTAGACAACTGATATACATAATTTTAAGTACATACATAATATTAAATTATAATGTATGTATATGTATTTATATTATATATGATATATTACTATTATTATTTATATTTATTCATTACTGTAATTACATGAACCATGTTTTTTGAATATCGTTTAAAATTTACAAAATTCTAAAATAATTTATTCACGTTGAGTATTTTAATCTCATATGCAGGTCAAGTTTATTGTAATATTTATTTTCCTACCGTCCTGTTAACACAGTCAATTATTCTTCTTTTGTTTCAGTGGTAACTAAATGTATTTTCCCCAGAATATTGCGACGACTTTTGCACATTCTGTCGCATTTTTTAAATCTTCCTTTGTGCAGGATGTTGGGCACAAAGGACAGGTCAATAGATGGGCTATAGTCTGGGATGGCGCTCCGCAGTCACAAGCCTCCCTTGAAGCGATACCCCATTTTACCAAGTTGTACCTGCAGCGGCCCATCTGGGTTCGCAGTCTGTTAACAGAGACAATTAACAAGAACTGACAAGAAGCTTATTTAAATTACTTGTTAACATTATTTACTTATGTTTAACATTAAGTCTTCTCTGTCGGTAAAGAATATTTTATGTGCTTGGTTTTAAAATAAATTATTGCCCTTTACGTTGCTATTTTTATATATATTTTGGTTCCAGATATTAGTGCAAAATGTCAATGAACGTGATGTCTAGAAGGCTTATATTTGGCTGCCATTGGCTGAAATATGAATAAATCAACCTTTTACTTCTTTGTTTTCAATAATAAATTATGCAATGAAGCTTGTGACAGGGACAATGATGGCCCAACCCAAAAAAATATTTGATTTCATTTTTTATTATTATTATTTATGATAAGGCTTTAAAAATCCTATATATAATCCTAAATTTTCACATTATGAGGACCCATTTACTTTTACTTTGACTGATAAAATGATGCAGCTTTTTGCGCTAGCAGAGATAACCCCAAAAAAATATTTTTTTTAAATTGATTTTTATTATGATAAGGCATTAAAAATTCACATAACATTCTAAATTTTTATCTAAATTTTTACCTTTTCTCTCCCTTACCTTTCAACTCCTATTTTTTAATAGCGATATTAATTTATATGTCAAAACTTCATTTACCAGGACAGCTAGCAGTATACAAAACCCACTTTACCCACCCACCAAACAATGGCGCATGAAACGAGGAACTTCATAATGAAACCTCGATGGCTCGTAGTTCAACCCGCTTATTACGAGCTCCCTTTGTCCGTTTTGTTCACGCAAACTGTAAAACATTGGTTCTATAGAACATTTGTTTTATGGCAGAAATGGCAAACAAGCTGAGGTATTGAGGGGGAACTGCAATAGTTATGCCGACCTTTTAAGAAGGAATAAGCTCTTTTCATGAATGCTTCAATATCGTATCAGTTTGGAAATAATATTACTGAAGTATAAGAAACTTTCAAATCGGTTCAGTAGTTTCCGAGTCTATTCGATGTAAATAAACAAACAATCAAGTCTTTCATTTTTTTATATTAGTAAAGAATAAATCTTCAAATTTTATTCAGATTCATTTAGACATTATATCGTGAAAGGGCAATAATACAAGCAGACAGACAGACAGACATTCGTATTAATAATCTTAGTAGAGATATAGATTAGCGTACACATAGACAATAGACAGCGATTTTCAACAAGGCAACCCCAAGCATCGTCACAGGCGTAATTGTCTCTCTCGTTAGCAAGCATAGTACAGGGTTGCCGGTATTAAAACAGCCTCGAAGGATGAAATAAAAAATCATACTAATATTATAAACTCGAAAGTTTATGACAACGGGTCGATAGATGCATGTTTGCACCTTTCACGCAAAAACTACTAAATTGATTTTGATTAAACTTTACAGGAATATAGCTTATACATTAGAATAGCACATACTAAATTGGGCGAAACATAATGATAGTGAGACAAAGGCGAAGTTGCGCGGGTCAACTGTGTTTCCTATGTATAATATGTATGTATTTACAACAAAAAAAAATCTATGTATATGTATCAGTTATCTAGTACCCATAAAACAAGCTTTAGCTAGTATCACTTGGGTCTAGATGGCGCTGTGTGATTTGTCTTGAGATATTATTATTATTATAGGAAAGGGGATTGTTGGTAATGTGGACTGATGATCCTATTTCTAGCAATGTACCATATCAGGTTGACCTCCACGCGGTTACCCCTGGAAACAATCATAATAAATTCTTGGCGAATTTGTCATGATGGGTTAACTGGCCTGACCTCATGCTCATCTTATCATCATCCGCAGGTGCACCGCCAGTGTAAACTGTTACGTAAGCGCAGGCGGGTGCACCATTCCATTATCATCCATAAAAAAAATGTTTTTTTAATTAGCCCAATATGTCTCTCTATCTTCTCTACCCAATCTTTATCTAGAAGAGATCGCTTATGCTATCAGACCGACTTTTGTACCTGATTACTCCTATTTACGTTATTTATTATTTACTTCTAATGATGATTAAATAAATAACTTCGTGAATAAAAGTAATTTTGAGGGCACCGGTTAGTCTAGTAGTTTAGCACATCGCTTCAATTCCGATGGTCGTGGATTCGATTCCTCGCATAATGCAAACAATTGTATTCATGAGTATGATTGTGTCTGTCTGGATGTTTTCTATATATTTTCTATATATATTAAAAAAAAAATGTATAGTAGATTCGATTAGTACTTAAATTTATACATATCTATAGTATTTTAGTTGTCTATTACCCATAACACAGGCTCTGCTTAGTTTAGGAGTGGAGGGAGGTATATTATAATCATCATTATTACATAGTATAAAATAAAATCGCTGTCGCTGTCTGTCCATCCCTATGTACACTTGAATCTTTAAAACTACGCAACGGATTTTGCAGCGGTTTTTTTAATCGATAGAGTGATTCTAGAGGAAGGTTTATATATATATATATATATATAATCCACGTACACTCAGGTGAAGCCGGGAATAGTAGCTAGTTAAAAATAAAATTTAATAAAATCGCCCGTTAAAATATCGTGCATATTTATAGAAGAATGAAAATTACCTCTTACTGGAGATCAAATATCCCATATTTATATAAAGATCCTCGTAAGATTAGCATCCCTGACTCGGAGCTCGTGACTCCACTCCTCTCGTCAATGGCGTCATTGTTCAGCAGCGAAACATGTCAGTACCGACATACACGGCCACACATTATTGCTCTTCATATTTTTTACCTATATTCATATTATCCCCTCCGATCGATCCCCCGTCCAATTCAAACGGGGATCGACATTACGACGGCCTGGCCGAGGTTCGAACCCCTAGTGGTGCCCTCAGACTAAAGTCGTATCCATCAGGCAGGAGTTGGCCTTCAGCCGCTCCATAAGTCCTTCCGCGGGTTTGGAGTGCCATCTGCACTCGCCTAACGTCCATTGAAGCTGTAAAGGCCAGCTGCGGCCAACAACATTAGAGTAGTACGAAAAAAAAAATTCATATCACATTTCAATATTTTTTCCTATCTGACCCGTGCAACTTCTGCATCACACTTATTTGAACTTTATCATTAAATTCGCACAATTTATTTAATCTATTTAAATTATAGTTGTTTGTTATGTCATGTTTTATTCTGATATACAAGCCATATTATTCCAAAGTTTCGTACAACATGCGTTTAGTAGTATTGCGTGAAAGAGTAACAAACATCCACCCATCCAAGATTCATGGTTGGTATAAAAAATACATAACAATAGGTTGTTGTGTATTTTTATACACTATTGTATATATTGTTCTACGTCCTAAATATATACGATTCAACCCTATTTTATTCCCCTATTTTTCTTTTTTTTTATATGGCAAAAGAACGGATCACTTATTACATATATATACTAGTACCACAGATAACATAATATTACATACTAGTACGTTAAATTAATGTTACATTAAATACAGGTGTACCATATAATGTTCTTCAAGAACTAAGAACCAAGTTATGATACGAACTGCTTCGTTACGGAAACAAAGACTTTGTCAGGCAACAAAGGAGCATTAAAACAAAACAAAACTCCCCGGCAGCAGTTTCACAGATTACGGGTTCAACGCTCATGTTCCGGATCCCGTGGGATTCCGCGGGGATCCGCATTTATCCGGAATATCCGGGGGACTATTGCATTCATAACAATATTACCATATTCTTGACATTTCGTCGCAATAAACGACTGAGGAAAAAGTCCTGAGAATGAAGGCATAGTGACGAGTTGTTGTGTTTACTATCTACATATATACATATAATTATATATCTATACAGAAATATTTCCGTATAGTATGTATTGTCGCTTTTCATTTTCAGTCTAATTACAATAACTAGTGGTCGCCTAGTGGACGAAATTCGACTATAATTAATATAAATTAAAAGTTTGAACACTATTCAGATTACTGCTACACAGGTTTCTTTAATATTGAGTTTTTTATATTTGTATATTGAGTGTCGTGTAATAACTATGACGTATATATACTACGATGGTGGCAATCAAGCATACGGCCCATCTGATGGTAAATGGTTACCGTAGCCTATGAACGCCGGAAAGATATATATTAGTTATTAGTGAAATTTTCTACATAAACTATAAGTGTGTGATATTTTCTACTCCTCCATCTGCGCAATATTCGAAAAAAGGTGTACAAAGTTTTTGCTTTACGTATTAATGTACAGTTCACAGAAATGCAAGCTACATTAATTTTGTGGTAAAATCTAATCATAACTCAAAGGTGACTGACGTAGTGCTCTATCTACGCACAGTCCAAGCCACTGGACGGATCGGGCTGAAATTTGGCATGCAGGTGTATGTAGGTGCATGGCACGTAGGCATCCGCTAAGAAAGGATTTTAATTAATTCTACCCCCAAAGGGATAAAATAGGGGATGAAAGTTTATATGAAACATATATATCGGGCTGAGCATAATAATATATACATCCCCTAAGAAAGCAACTTAAGGGGATAAATTAAATAGCCGCGGGCAAACATTATCTACAATAAATTAAAAAATATCTAATATAATATAATTCATCTAATATAATTCAGCAACATTTATATATTTACATTATAAACAAATTACTAGATATTTAATAAAGTTACTAGTAATAGATATAATATTTGATTTAAAATAATATTTAATAGGTTAGTTATACATTAAATATTACATATATACATTAAAAAAATATAAATGTATCAAGTAAAACTGTCGCTGTCGCTCAATTAATTGAGAAATCAATATATTTTATTCATTTATTCAGTTATTATTAATACAATTAAAACCTCTTTAGAAGTTTCGACATACAATCTGCATAGCCATTGTCACGAGTTGCCTTTTTTTTACTTACTAGCTATACCTGCGATTTCATCTGCATGAAATTTATAGCCTATGTGTTACTATAATGTATAAGCTGTATTACTGTAAAGTTTCATCAAAATCAGTTCAGTAGTTTTTGCGTAAACGAATAACATGGAACAATATATATACTCCATCTATACTCAAAAACTTTTGCGTTTATTATATTAGTAAGAATTCCAAAATAGTCACATGTATTGTTAATTCATCATTACAAAGTTAATAATAATATTGTGCTCTACAGATAAGACTGTAATAATAACTCGTTAATAAATTTCCAGAGAGTTTAGAAAGTGTCACGTTTGCAATTTATCGGCAATTGGCCACTTTAATTAAACACGACTGCTGGATTTATTGGCGGTATCAAGTTTCACTTTCAACTTTCGTATTCTTTGATGTGAGCCTGTTGATGGCCCTATCTATACAGTCCGGGATGGGTGCGTCATGGATCACGTTCGTAATTTATAACGGATTACGCAGGTCGGGTAACATATAGACTCACAAATGTTCTCCGATTTGATCTTAGAACCATTGCGAGGCTTAGATTCTGAGACCGCATTTGCATTTGTATGTTTCACACGCTTACGTAATCTACAGTGATAAATTTCTGAAAGAAAGAACTCTTGTAATATATCTGTGTGGCGACGAAGTAACAATGAAATCTGCTAACATATCTGTTCAACCTTAGAATATCGTAAAAGGCGACTAGGAGAAGAAATTACTGTCTTAGTCATAATGAAGAGAAGAAACTAGTAGCAAATCAGGGCTGTATTGTGACCATAAAATAGGTTATGAGTAGACAGCAACAGGAACAGTGGGTCTATAAAGTGATTGTTATATAACTATAAAAAGGTTCATCAAAAATATTTTCTATCTGTTAAAAATGTATTTTAGAGTTAAATATTAAACTATATCATATAAGAGATCCATCAGATTTAAGTTGTGAACTTCTAGTCAAGGCCCTTTTGCTAGAAATATTAAATGAACTAAAGAATATATAATATATAATCCACATAGAAGACACCCAAACCAATAAAAAGAATCATATTTATGAATATAAATGATTGTACCGTGCGAAAAATCAAACCCGCGACATCGAAAATAAAGCGTTGCGATAAACCGAGGCCGTCAAAAATAGAATTTATCCAAAGTATTAGACATGTACCTATAAATTATATGAATTGTCTTTAATGAATCGGTTGTGCCGTCGCATTAGATAATTCATTAAAAATAAAATGTCTTATAAAGTCAACAAATATATATATATATATATATATATTTCTTTATCGGGGATTTCGGGCCATTGTTAGGTGCTAAGTCCTGCAGTACTAAGTCCTGCATAGATTTGAAGGATAATCTTAGGAGCGATAGTTTTTATCTTCTCAGGATGGAGTATACTTTCCAAAGAAGATATTTCGTTTATGGATTATTGGGCTACAACCACATAGGATGGCTAATAACGTTTCCTCTTTTCTTGGCAAAATCTAAAATATATATTTATGGCAAAGTGACCAGAACTTGAATAATAGATTGGTAGGACGCAGAAAAGAAAAAATATTCGTAAACTTTCACTCTCCCTCAAACTTCATATACATAAAAAGTAATATGAAATTATTTCCCTGATCACCGCCGTTAATTTCAGTTCCGCTTTACGGATGAAAGCTGGTCGGGGTCACGTTCGCAATTCACTACCGACCAGGGGTGGCAACATCACGTAGAAATCTAACGGCCACCAGATTTCTGGTCAACGGTGCGAGGTACGTGGACATTATTATTTTATTTATTTAATACTAGTTGACTTCTTCGTCTGCATCACACTTATTATTATATATCTCCCAATTTTCATAATATCTTTTTAAATTACATATGCTATAATTTAAAAAGTTATTCTGAAGTATGTATAAGCTATGTTATTTTAAGGTTGAATCATAATCCGTTCAGTAGTTTTTGCGTGAAAAAGTAACAAACATCCATCCATACCCACAAACTTTCACATTTATAATATTAGTCAGATTTTGCGGAATTTTTTATATTATTTTGTTTGTTAGCATGTGTGAGAGTACAAATATTCAGAGCAGAAAACTACCACTACTGAAAGAGCTACGACATTATCTATTAGTTTTCAAAAGCCGACCGTAATTGGATCTACCGCCATATTGCGACACGTATTTTGCCTCTGAACGAGGTATCAGCATTACCTGGTCAGGTGTCAGCATTAAATATTTGTGGTATCACACATGCTAATGGTCGCTACTATAATGTATTAAACAAAATAATATAATTGCTTTTAGTATGGACAGTATTGACATCGTATACTTCTGTGCGATATGAATATGTTACATATGAATGTGGATGGTTATAAGGGCAGAGGAAGGCCGAAAAAGAGATGGATGGACTGTGTGAAAGATGATATGGTAAGAAAGGAGGTAAATAACGCGATGACTGCGAACAGGGATGAATGGAAGCGAAAAACATATTACGCCGACTCCAAATAAATGGGATAAGGAAGAAGTAGATGATGATGACTTCTGTGCGATATGTTTACCTTTGTTTCTGTAATTTCATTGTTTTTTCTCAACATACAACCAAACCAGCTCTGTGTGTGTCAAGACAAAATTGTAATGGATGGCAGCCCTGATACGAATTCCACGGATTTAGTTACACGCGATTAGGCAAATTGCCCCCGGAGTGACTCAATTTTGCCCCTCGCCGTCGACATTCGTTCATAGCTCCGACAGTGTACTTCAAAGTGCGCCTTCCATTTCTAGATAAAACATTTTCAGGCGGCTACGACAACGAGAGAGTCGTTTTAAATTCAACTGTTCTTTTGGTAAATACAGTCATCGTTCTGTGGTTTACTCTGACTTAGATAGTAAAGTCGTGAGAACAAATTTAAATCATAGACTAAAGACTGAAATGAAATAGTATTCAGCCCATGCCCAGATCATGTAAAATAGCAATTATTGTCTACTAGCTGTGACCGCGATTTCGTTCGCAAGGAATAGAGAACGAATGAGGAATTTCCATTTCATCCCCTATTTTATTTTACCCCCTTAAGGGTATTCGTACAAACTTTGAATGTCATATCAATATGACATTCAAACTTAAAAAATAAGATTCAAGCTTCGGTCTTTAAAAATGACGATACTTCCATATAACGTTTCATCTCCCCTTTCAACCCTTTCCTTGCATTAAAAAGTAGCCTATATTCTTTCTCAGTGTCTAGACTATCTGTATACCAAAATTTTATTTAAATCGGTCCAGTAGTTTTGGCGTGAAAGCGAGACTGACAGACAGAGAGACAGAGTCACTATCGCATTCATAATACTACTAAGGATAACATGAACAACACCACGCAAATCATATACCTACCGGAAACAATGAGCATGTAAATGTAGGCAAAGGGAACGAGAGAGACCACGCGCGCAGCCAGTGAGCAGATTCCCACGTCCTTCAAACATGCGTAATTTAGTGTCCTTTTGTAATGATTATCATTGTAAAATGGCGGACATCTGACCGTGAAGCAAAGGCATAATTATAGAGTTATTTATAATATTAAAAGTATCTTTGGAAAATAAAATCTGCGATTTAAAAATTAAGTTTTAAAAGAAAGTGAAATGATAGCAAACAAAATGCGAAAGAGTGAATTTATGTGAAGGTACAAGGAGAGTTATATGTAGACATAATATAATAAAAACAATTACCCAACCCACAGATGTGCACATAGCAATAATTAATCTAACTCATTACGGACCAACCTATTATTAGGGGAATACTTCATTGGGAATTAACTGTCGCTAACAAGTATTTACACGTTTATATTGAGGTTACGACAATGTTTTTGTTTTTATTACGGATATTAATATACTTCGTAACATTTGTTTCACTAAAATTGTGGGGAAATTGGTGTCGTAGAAAATAAATAAATAATTATTTTACTGCATATTTATTCTTCTTGCTTTATAAGTAAAATAATAACCATATATCTGGAGTCCCTTCAGCATGGGACTAAATGGTGTTGTGTTCATTGTTCAGTCTTATTATCATCAAGTGTTCGAAACCTGATGTACTCGCTCTAGGCTGGTTTTATTAATGTGTATATCTGTTGCACAGTAAAGCCTGTCCTATATGTACGGGGTTGTAAATTGGGGTGCACGTGGCGTGTGGGGGTTGGTCGCATGAGCCGCGTGAAATACCTACTAATTATTCACTGTCTACATTTACATACAGGGATAAATGAATGTACAGAGGGACAGACGTAAATCGCTTCCTGTGATATATATACACTGTATGTACATACACTTGAACAAAGAAAAGCCTTTGTTCAAAAACGTTTTTTTCTAAACAAAATATCTTTATTCATGTAGGTCTATTACAGACTCTTATGATATGTTAAATCTACCGTCAGTCCGGAGTGCTTTCAAGCTAAGAAGAACTAACAAGAAACTCATAAGCGTTGCTTGTGAACAGTATTACGGAAATCACTTCATCATGCGACGTTAGTGATACCACTTCTGAGGCCATTTCTAAGGACTAAGAAGTCCTGTAATTTGTCTTGTGCCTTGTGTGTGTGTCCTGAAACTTAAATAAAAGTTATATCTCTCCATTTCATATCACTTCCTAATCAACTATCAAACCGAAACATAGCGTATAAAGAATTTTAGAAAGTCTTCCTCGAGTTGTCTTCCTGTATGAACTCGAAGAACACGTAAATTAATTAAAAATAACACAAATAAAAAAATCTTAACAAAGGCTCAAGTTCCCTAATTGTTCAAATTTATCTAATAGCATTTTATGAATATACTAGCGTCCCCGTCCCGGCTTCGATCGGGTACATTACAAATCATTGAATTTCTCAGCTTGTTTTATACACGTGTGTATTATAAATACAAAACTTTCTCTTGAATCTTTCGTCTATTGCTCAAAACTGCATTAAAATCCATTGCGCAATTTAAAAGAGTAGCGAAATGTAAGGATTGACTACTTAAAAAAGCTTAAATTAAGTTTATTGAAATAAAGCATATTTCTATTTCTATACAGAGACATTGTGCCAAATTATTATTTTAACCTAATATCATTTCTATTTTTGTGGAGTAGATGAGGACATAGAGGTCGCGTGAGGCCGCGGGTCATTTTCCAACTCGTTAGACGGCACTCAGAGAGAAATTATAATAGACAATTTTTGTACACCACGACAGCGGCAATATACGGCCCATCAGATGCTAAACTGTTACCGTAGCGTATGGACGCCTGAAATACCAGGGCTGTCACATGGGTGTTGCCGACCCATCAGAAACCTTAATATACCCTTCTTGACAAACCCCTTGCAATCTAGGTATACGTGAGAAAGTTCCTCTGAAACCCTGCTTTTTCTTTCTTTTTATAATAATAAAAAAAACAATTAACACAGGGGCATCTAGTCCCAAGCTAAGCATTTTATAAATACATACATAATATGTATTGAAACTGTTTATAGTAAACTATAAACAGTCATATTTGAAACAAACATGAATAAACATGTTTGCTTCGTGAGAAATCGAACTCGTGACCATCAGAAGTAAAGTAGTGTACTACACTGCTAGACCACCGAGGCACTATCCGAGACCAATTAGTTTCCATCGTGTGGGGATGAATTCCCTGTCGATGGCGAGTACAATGATAAATGGTGGTTGTAGGCATCTTGTCACGACCCTATTACCTCTATTGCCATTCGAGTTACGATACTATACCTCCGTGTTTTGTCATTATACTGCAACCGCAGCTCATGGTGCAAAACAAGCTGCTTGGCAACTGAAATAGGTAGACAAGAGTACTCAGACGACTTCATAATTTATGCAATATTTCAGTGAAACACATTTTTTTACCTAATTCTAATGTTTTTGGCCGCAGCTGTCCTTTACACCTTCACCAAGCGATAACGGGGCGAGTGTGGATGACACTCCAAACCCGCGGGAAGACTTATGGAGCAGCTAAAGGCGAACTTCTGCCTGACGGATACAACTTTGATGTAAGCGTGAGGGCACCGCTAGAGGAACTCAGCTCAGGCCCTCGTAATTTCAATCCCCTATTGTTGTGCGTCACATGTTGATTAGATGTCTATAGTGGTATTCATATAAGTAGGATCGTTGTGTACCATTAGGTACTTATGTTTCCCAATATATTTAAATTTAAAAGTTATTTTCAGTAATACTGACAGCACACTCCACTTTATTTATTGGTTTACCTTCCAGAAATGGCCCTCTAATTATGTATGCGTGTTCCCCAACAGTAACGGCCCGTTACCTGTCCATTAACTTATTTTAGTGAGCTATATGTGGCGCAGACAGTCGTTACCGTAGACCTCAACTGTTGTGAATTACGGAAGTACACTGCATAAGAGAGAATTGAAGTATAACAATAATAATAACCCTGGCCAATTTACACAGCGCCCTCTATTCCTGAGCAAAGCAGACAGAGATTATTTTGTAAATACATAGAAACCACCCAGCAAACGTTCAAATCTATACATCTATACATATAAATAAAATTAGAGTGTCTGTTTATAATATTAAAATAACCGTTTTTTAATACCTGTACCTACACCGAAATAACATTTTTTACAATTTTTGTCTGTCTGTCTGACATTTCTTTTTGCCAGGTAGCTGATGTAATAAACAACTTAGGCTACTTTTATTTTAGAAAAAGAAAGTAACAATCCACACGGTCGAAGTCGCGGGTACATTTAGTTATGAATATAAATGTTTATACCATGCGAGGAATCGAACTCGTGACATCGCAGGTAAGGCGATATGCTAAATCGCTAGACGGCGAAAGCTGTCAATATACAAGATCGGTTATATTGGTTGGTATCTGTCCGATCATTAAATGTGCCCTCGTGAGACAGTGGTGCGGAGTTAATTCGCCGGGCAAACGAAGTGAACTTGGAACAATCGAGTTAATCTCGCACCGTAGCTCGCAGAACTTTGATTCGATTCTCGGCTTATTGGTTCCGACAGTAGAGAGATAGTTCCGCCACTAGAAGTAAATCAGCGCTCATGCAAAAACGAAATAATAATCTTGTATCAAATAAACTTAATATCAATTCAAATTCAAATTCAAAAATCATTTATTCATGTTTTCAAAAATCATATAGCCGCTTATGAAAGTTAATTTTTTTAAATTATAATATAAAATAATTGACGTTTTTGTCTACCGTCCAGTTCAGTATATAGATCCAATTGAGCAGAACTGGCAAGAAACTCAATTGAATAACTTTTTTAAAGCCAGTTTATTTACAATGTATATTTATATAGGTGTCTATGTCTAACATTAAATGAAAATCCCGTGCAGGAACAATTATTGCCATGCATGCTCGTCATTCGAATAATCGTTTAGTGATTAATAGGCTTTGCTTATAACCACTTCAGAAGAAGGAAAGAGGGTTAGGAGAAGAACATACACAATCACGTCAACAAATTAAAAATAAATTTGGATTGTGTGTTGCTCTTCTAAATCAGTATTGTCCTAAGGAAATACACATACACAAAGGTAATAAGAACTATTTCGAATTAAATCAAAATATTCATGTAGGTCTATTCAGACTCTTATGATATATGGAATCTACGGTCAGTTAGTTCGTAGTGATTTCGAGCTAAGAATAACCGAGCTAAAAACTCAGCTCTTATTCTTTTCAAATAAGTTTGTTCAATTACAAAAATAAAGAATAATTTTTAAATTAATTTATAAATAAAAGAGAGGGTTATTTCTACTAATGAGACACTTGATTTCTAGTTATGGCAGCTATTGGAACCAGTGCCAACAGTGTACACCGTCAACTCAAATTCCACATGATTTCCTTGAGACCCGTATTTTTTAACACACAGCGTTGTTATAATATTTTGAAATCGTTAAGCACATCTGTCCATATAATAAATTATTTTCATATGTACATCAAATCCGTCTTTATTTAATGAATATTTTTGAATAATTTATCTAATGTCAACTAGGTTAATGTCTATGGCATATAGTAATAAAATTTACATACTAAAAATATGTTAGTTTAGGACAGGTACAGGTAGGATGCGTGCAGTGTTTTAGGTCTCAAAATGATATGAGCAAGGCATATCATTTGAGACCTAAAACACTGTACTTCCGCGTCAGCCATTTCGCTATTACATTTTCAAAACAACAATGACACATAAAAAATATTTCCATATACTGGAACTGGTCGCCCAGCAATTAATTATACCTAATATCGATTACTATTAAGGTTCTAATTTAGATTACTGTTACACTACTATCATTTTATATTTGTATATTGAGAGAGCGTTATATCGCTATTAAAGTCTGAGGTCAAGTTGAGAATAGATTAACATTGTATGTCTTAATATTATTTGTCTATAGTCTTACTGAAAGAAACATATCCATAGTAAATTCATTTATTATAATGTATATTAATTACGGTCGAATTTCGACAACTAAGCGACCAATGGTATTCATGGACATACTTCTAAAATAACAGACATCCCAACACTGTCGTAACTTCACAATGGCGACACGACTGCGCCCGACCCGGTCTCGAAAACACCCTCGTATTTATTAAACTGTTTGTAAACAACTATTGAGCTAGGTCAGGCACTCTAGGTGTTTTTCTCGTGTTTTCACATTGAAAGCGTGTACGTATTATAAATTTACCGTGTATACTCGTAGCTCCCACTGTTCTGTTCTAATTTCTCTTATATTCAGGTCAAATTTTATTATATTTCTCACAAATGCAAGTTTATCTATAAAATAAGGATGCACTCTATGAAAGTTTAATAATATTTTTATTACATTTTCCAATTTATGATGCAGTTAGTTAAACTTACTATTACGAGCATTTTATAAATAGACAATAAATGTGGAAATAAATTCAATTTTCATTCATCCTTGTAGTATATTTTTGTACATTATTTAAGTTGGTAGAGTGTTACGTAATGACTTCATGAGATATAGATTATAATACATTTATTAAATAACTTTGAAATATATAATGTACATAGATAGTGTTAAGTAAGGTAAGTAAGTGTAGTTAGTATGTGTTTTAGATGATTAATTTATTTTATATTGTGTTGCCTGCTACAATATATTTTGTTCCTTAAGAAGGTGATAAATAATGTATGTTTGAGAGAGTCAACTCTCACTGAATTCAATATAGGAAGAGGCAGATTATTTTAGATTAAAAAAAAGTAGTGATTTTAATTTGTTTTGAGTATAATAAACCTGAAATATGATTATACGTTTAAACATGAGAATCCATGCCTGGCGCCGCGCCGTACCCGCACAGAGTAAAACTTCGCACACGATTCTATTCAAACTTATCTCTCGTTTTGTTTGTTATCTTCCTCGTTTACATTGAAGACGTACTCAAAAGTAATTACGCAATTGTACACGGAACCCGCATCACTGAGAGTACAGTCGACGATAAATTGCAAAAGCCATACTTTGTTCTAATAACATAATATTTAGGTACATTTTCTAAACACTTCGAAAAGACCAGGAAATTTCAGTTCAATTATATGTATTAATATATAATTATACTGAAATTTCACTTACAGTTTATCTAAGCAGTCATTTTCTGCACCTTTTAATTTAAGAGATTAACGGTGACGACACTGTGAGACACGGTGAAACCATGGACTGCTACGAAGCATTCCATTGGATTCACCGTGCATCGTGTGACAGAGAGGAAAACTCCGAGCAGTTTCCAGGACTTATGACTCGGGTGCAGATTCCCTAGTATGTGAAACAAGTCTTTAACAACAGAACTTTTACATTGTTCAAATTTATAATTTAAATGAATTATGGTCCTATTACGACTTAGTAAAGTTTAGATAGCATTTCTATACCGTTATGTAACACAGGCTTGCACGCGGGTTTAAGTCGTAAATATCCTTAAAACGATATCTAAATGTTGTTCTAAGTTCTGTTAAAATAATCCCGAACATTGTCCAGGTATGACAGTCTAGGTGGGTAACAAATCCAGCAATTTTTCAAAGGTATACCAAACAATACGACACCCGCAGCGTGAGTTACGGACCGCGACCGGCCGCTCGCTCGAAACGATAAAACAATAAACGAGAAGTAGTCAGATTACACCCCGGGGAATAAACCTGCGACACTAGTTCTCAGGTATAGTCTTTTAATATAATTCAGTACATTATGTTACAATGAGGTTGCGATTAACTAGGAGGTTGTTATTAAACTATAATTGAATTAAAACATATTTTTATCTATGACACACACACATTTTATCTATGAAAAACACGTTTCGACTTGCAAAATGTGAACTTACAAGGATTGTTTAAAAGAGCAACACGCAAGTTTCTTGCTCGTTCTTCTTGTGATGAGACAGCTTTCCGAATAAGCGGTAGATTTAAAAAAATGTTGACTATTCAAAAGTGCTTAAATTAAGTTTATTTGAATAAATGATTTTCTATTCTATTCTAAATTATATGTTATTAGGTAGAAGTGGACACTATTTAATGGACATAAATTATTCCATACAACACTGATAGAAATCCCTCTTTTAGGATTAATCAGCCATAATACACATTTATTCTATAAGTCAATTGTGTCTTTTCATTTATAATTTTATAGTAAAATTACAAACAAACAAACCCTTTTAAGTCAAAATAAAGATATTTAGGTATTAAAAAAAAGACATTATTGCAAATGTGAAGATATAAAATACATTAACAAGAAAAGGTCACGATATACAAGGGACTGCTTCATAAACAACATGAGTTTTGTCGGTGAGTAGGTGTTGAAGCTCTAATATAGGTCACTTAACATTATGCTCGCCCAATATTGCGAGAGTACCCGGCTGCGTCACTCGTAACGTCCCGGATCATTCCCGGTCCTCATTTGAAGTAATTTCTACCACGTCAACAACAATATGTATTATTAGTAATTGTTACAGTAAACTTATACAATACTTAATGGATTTATATATTTATTTATATTAAAATAATTAATAAGTACTAGCTGTGCCCGCGACTTTGTCAGCTTGTCATAGTGAACTTAACCGTATAAAAAAATATATTCAATAATTCCATCTCATCTAACCCAGAGAAAAAAATTATAATTGTAGCTTCAAAATTGACAAGCTTCCACACACACTGTCAATGAACAGCCTAAAAATTAAGTTTCGAGCTTCCAGCTTTAAAAATGACGATATTTCCATACAAATTTTCATCTCCCCTATCAACCCCTTAAAATCCTTTTTTCGCGTTACAATCTAGCCTATGTCCTTTGTCAGGATCTATACTGTCTGTGTTGCCTATGTTTGCCAGTGGAGTTTAGACAATTTTCTTTAAAATCGGTTCAGTAATTTTGGCGTGAATGCAAGAGACGCGGACAGTAAGGATTATAAAATTTAAACAAATATTACAAAATAATCAATTCAATCACACAATAAATAATTATAACTGACAGGACTATATGTCCCGTCTCGTACCCGACCCAAAGACATCCATTACGCTTGCAGCTTTTGATTGCTTGCAAGCAATCAGCTTGCGCTCTGAATACACAGAGAAATCTCTCGAGCTAAATACGATCAGGAACGGGGATCACATCCACTATCCACAATGCACTTGCCCAATTGTTTTTTTTTGTATTTTGTATGCCCTCTCGCCTGTAATTATTTTATATAATTGCGCTACCATTAGCATGTGTCAGACCACTAATATTCAGTGCGGAAATCTGACCACCGCTACTGGAAGAGTTACGACCTCTCTATATGTAATCAAATTCCCACCCTTATTGCATTAAAATCCGTCCGCGCACAGAGAGCGGAGGCGACTTTTATACTATGTAAAAATATATCTAAATCAATTACAGGGCGGTCAGATGTAGGTAATTGCTCGCAGCAACTATTATATTGTACTGTCAGTTGGGTTCTGCAAATGGCACGAGTGCTATTGGGAAATACTTGATTAAGTTAAAGTAATACAACGAAAGGGAGTAAGTCTTGTTAGTAATAGGGAGTTGTTAATAGTTGCCCCCTAGCATCGTAATTAATTCTTCTGATTACATGTTTGTCCTATCATCCTCCATTTCTACAACCGCACACTCTGTTAGCACAATTCTATAATAATCCTACAGGACACAATACAAAGTCGTCTTCCGAGAGATAATGACATAGTAACTTAAGTAGTAATTTTTTTTTTATTTTGCCATCAATATGCATGTTCTTTTACTAACTTCTACCATCAACTCCTATTTTTAATAGCGATATTAGTACTTTAACAATTTTCTGCTGTCGGTAACTGATAACTGATATATATTGCAAAACAACGTTGGCTGGGTCAGCCAGTATATATATATGGGTGTTTTCTATGTATATTATGTTATTACAAAAAAAATGTATTGTACGTATTTATATCAGTTCTCCAGTTTCCATAACATAACCTCTGCTTAGTGATATATATTATTTATTAAAACTTTAATGCACGAATACACAAATATAGATTGCGCACATGGATGACTTAAGACCTTAAGATATTTTCTCCCAGTCAACCATCGGGCAAACATATATAATATATATATGTGTATATTAGTACAGATATAGCTCTTATGTTTATACCCTTTGCAATATAACTGTTCGTACCGCTGCGTTTAGTTCACACGTCATGACTCCATTGTACTGAAGTGGTGCCATATTTTACTGGGCAATAGTTCCAACAATGCACGCAGAACTAAGCTACTTATAACTGTCGAGGTCGAACAAAAGTGGAAGGATTTCATAAACAACTCCGATTTTCCATTCATTCTACTTCCTTCTATTCTAAATCCATTTGTATATCCAAAGAGTATAAATAATTAAAATGAAATAAAGAACATACCAGTTGTCTTGTTGGTTTAAAGTTCGATGCTGATTTGTCAACGCGTTGTTGATGTTGATAATCTGTGAAAATAAAGGAAGTTATGAAAAACTACAATAAAACCGTACACAGCCTTATCGTACAAACGTTTATGTACTAATAAAGCTCAAATTGGAAGATGAACTGCATCTGTCTTCTAGCTTTCTGCAACTCTAACGCAATGTTCGATACTTCGGCATATCGCGCAGAGGGATGTAGACTACATATATGGAGAGACAATTAACAGAGAAGATAGAGGGTAAAAGACCTTGAGGCTGAAGTCCCATATAATGGTCAGACCAGATATCCAGCCAGCTGAATACAAATGTCAGCGCCGCACTACATCAGGCGTCTCAGCGCAAGTAATGGCGACAGCTGCTCAACAAGATCGTGTAGAGTCGCGATCCTCAGCAGTGAAGAAATGAGCAAGATGAAGAAGAAAAACTAATATACCACATTGAAATTGTATGCTGTTTAAAATGAACTCTTTTTGGTGATAAATCGAGGAATCATTTTTAAATACATAAATATATTTGAATAATTTTGTCTTCTCTGTCTGTCTTGTATTTGTTCTTGCTTATATCTGAAACACCTAGACCGATTTTGACGGACTTTCACTCGCATATTGCTAATGTTATAAAGAGTACTTTAGGGTGTTTTTACTTTAGAAATTTTATTTAGTTTTATTCCATGCGGATATATGCGCGGGTAACAGATAGTCTACTCTAAAAATAGAGTTTTATTTAAATGAATGCATATATTCGCCAGAAATTACTAAGTAGTTTAACGATAAATATACAGATATAAAAGAAATGTTAGAAGTAACTTCATATTATTTTCATACTTAATTTACTTAGGTAGAGATTATAACTATGGGTTACATGAATAATACAATGTCCCAACATCTGATAATGTAATACCTCCGTTAATCTCAAACTGATCGTGTATAATTCCCAATCGCAGTTCAACGGGCCATCGTTCCCCGTGCGGTGATATTAGAGCGACGTGTCCCCGCGGGACGTGATCCGAATATAAGTGGATACGTGGCGAATATGTTGTGTTGTCATATTCCCCCCTCCCCTTTCCAAATATTTTCCAAAATCTCCCCAATTAAGAAGTCTGTAATAACGCCATCTAGTATAAAACTAAACAGAGCTTAGTTATATATTTCGTAAATAGCTCCGAGACCGAGGCCGTCAATCATACATTAGGCCATTATAAACACATAAACAAAACATATAAACAGGTTCAACTTTACTTAAACTCTACGATGGGTTCACAAACCAAACTATATGTTTTTCTTTTTTATATACTTTTAAGGACGGCTAATTTTCTACTTATCACACAATGGCTAGTGCAACCTCGTTGATCGCAAATTGATCGTCTTAAACCCACTTTTACTACATATGTATGTCGTGTGTCGGTGAAGTTAGTGGTGGAATTTTTACGTGTAATAACATCAAAAAATGACTGAACTGACCGTACAGCGGCCTTGACGCGCGCGCGCATTTTTGTTGTGAATTAAAATAAATTAGAACTGTGTTAAACCTACTGTGAAACTGGAAAGTTAGCGAAGATATCTTCGAGACCCTGAAGCCCAAGAAATCTGCAGAACCATACAGGTACGTGACAGACGTTTCCACACATATTTTTCCCTATATATATATACATAGTAAATTCCCTAACATTTTGGTAGCAGAGAGTATTTTCCCTAACAACATATATTAGTAATGTTTACTAAACATAGTATAAATGTCCATCAGTCCAATTTACTTATTTACCCCGTCTCTAATCCCCCAAATTTGCCCAATCGGCGCAATTTTCCTACAAATTAAGGGTGATAGCGCCCAACCTGGCATCACTGGAAATTGTGCTCCTCGCCCATTGTGTCTGTCCAACGAAACGTCCTAACTTTTCAACCTTTTTCAAGATGACCGTTCACGTTTATATTAAAAAAAAAAGAATCGTGTGAAGTCAGCATTGTATTCTCTTTGAAGCTTTAAATACACATAATAGACTAATAAATATATAAATGTATCAATAGAAAGTAATAAAAAATATTATTGCAACTATTAAATAAAACGAGAAAGCTAGAGACATTTTTAAATATATAATAATGGAATGATTCCGCCGTATGCGTAGTAATCTGGACTAATGTCCAGACTAATACCATGTCTGGTTGACCTCCACTAGTTTCCCCCTGGAAATTATCGTGATAAATTTCTAATATTGGATGGGCTTACTAACCCGACTTCGCGTTCAGCTTATCATCGTCCACTGGTACACACACATAGTAAACCGTTAGCGCAGGCGGCATTTTTTACTTTATTATTATTATTGGTTTTTTTATTGTTTTTTTTTTTTTTTTTTTTTCATCATCCATTTTAATACGTTTAATATATACATACGGGTATATAAGTACTTTTTAATAGATATATTATTTACTCTACCACTTACTCGAAACGCAGACTTATCACAAGAAGAATGAGCAAGAAACTTGCGTGTTACTCGTCGTTTGATAAGACTAAAAAAAAACAGACGACAAAACAAAAGAATCGACAATAAAGAAATAATAGAAAATCTAAGAAAATCTCCCATCTCACGTACAAACGTTTTAAGACTAGAAATGACATTCCTCTAATACCTATCCAAGTCGAACGATACTGTTATAACGGAAAATATTTTCGTGGTACGTGACAAAAATATATTGTAAGTAATGAATGAGAAACAGCGTTAAACTTGGTAGCTACTACTTACCTCACAATGTGATCGGCACGGATACGTTTCTGAGGAATTGTTTGACGTGATAACTCACAGATAGACTGTAAAACGTCATCTATATCAGTATCTCAATCTCACCTATGTTAGCTGCCAAGCACTTTGCTTTTTAATCTATGTTCAAATTGTAAGGTGCAGATTAGGCAATGATATTACAGAATAATAAGCATAACATTTTAGTTCCTAAATATAGCACGGCAAGCGGATACACAATTTCATAGAAATAGAAATTATCTTTATTCAAATAAATTCATTACAAGCACTTTTGAATAGTCATATTTTGATTCTACCACTCATTCTGAATGCAGATTCATCACAAGAAGAATCAGCTAGAAACTTGATTTGTGTTGCTGATTTGAATAGATGTTTTTTTTTATAAAAATTTTATATAAATAATTTTTTTTATATAAAAAATTGCAGTATAACAAGTCCCTATTGCATGCGATAAACAACATAGAAATCGCTACGCACTCATTATTAGTGTAATCTGATAATATTGTCAGTGCTATGACAACAAATCATATCAGCGTAACGAATCATATTAATTAACTATCAGTAATATTAATTAACTACTAAACAATCATTACCGTTCCATTAAAAACTTAATTATTTCTCCTTCGCTATAATACCAGAAAAATGTATAATAGAAACAATAGCTACCTTTACACGTACGCTCTTTCACGCGCGTATTGGCTGTCATGCAGGAAATAATGTGCCTGTGAATAGAGACGAAGAAAACGAGAAAGAACCCGCGCGCCGCCAGCTCGCGAATATCCATGGTATTCAATCGTGTGTGCTTAGTGCTTTAATTATCATTGCAAAACGGCGGACTATAGACCATAATACGTCTGAAATAACTCACGTCTGAACAGAAGACAATTATACAGTCCTTGAAAAATTATAAATCTTAAACGTATCTTTGGAATTTAAAGTCTGTGGAATAAAAATTAAAATGTTGGTAAGATAGAGAAATAACGGTAAACATACACGCTATTATGCGCGAAAGACTAAACATAAAAAAAAGTTGTAAAATGCAATCACTATTACGCGGGCTCTCCTTCCTGCGCTGAATCGCGCGCTCAAATGACCGCACGTAAAAAAACGTGTCGTGTAAAGGAAGTTAACGGATGTCTTCCGAAACGAGGTCGGATCCGAACCGATTAAGCAACGATACGAATAGTCAATAAACGGTTTAATGTTTCCCTCCAACATCGGATATCGATGTACGTAATTGGATCCGATATGAAAGGTTCAAACAAGGGACTCTGTAGTCCATTAGTTGGGATAGCTCCCTCATTTACATTGACAGGTTCATATTAAGTGACTGGGGCACACTGGATCTGGCCATGAAAACCTCGCCGCATAGCCAAGGTGTCGTCTTTATTTAAAATAAAAGAAAAATCAATAGCATTTAAGCATTTTACACCTCGATTTTTATAAAGAATTCAATTATTATGCATAATTCAATTATAATATATTCGAAATGTGTTCTTTTGTCTGTTATCTTTTGAGCACTATACATTTTAACGGATCTTAATGCTATTTCAGTTAATCATAGTTTTATGTCCCCTGCAGTTCCTATCGTTCGATATTCAACTATACACAAATAAACTAACACATACATTAATATGGCGCCAGCAAAGTTCGAACTCAGAACCTTTGAAATCTACGTCGCGGTACTAAACAACTAGGTCCCGGCGCTCTCTAGATTGGTTCATAGAATGACAAACTGGCTTAACACTCACCGCAGTTGGAGCAAGATAAAATATTAATTGGTTTCTATTCAAGCGCCGGCTGCAGTGTTCTCTAGTGTTGTGTAGTTTGTGAATGAAATAGTACGGGCTCCCAAAAACGATCTACGCGAACTAGAATACAGATGACGTTCTTTATTTCATTTTATAAAATACAAAATGTTAGACAAATAAAAAAAAAATAAGTGCAAATAATTCCAGGTTACTGTATAATAAGTAGTCATACATGGGCCCAAAAGTTTCTGTGTGAATAAATATTTATGGACTTGCCTTTTGACTATTAATTCTTTAAGAAATTAATTTATAGAATGCTCACTATAGGTTCACAATGCAATGTACATATACGCAAATATTATGTATACACAATACTCAAACGGGTTGACAAGGATAGTGATAAAAAATTTTGACATGCAAAGTGCCCGAATAGAGAGTTTTCATTAATAAAAACATTTTTTCTTTAGCTTTGTGGTATAAAAAATAAGAATACAGAACACAAACCGTATTTGTGGACTAAATAAATTTGGATGGTTATAAGGGCCGAGGAAGGCCGAAAAGACTTATGAAAGAGATGAATAGACTGTGTGAAAGATGAAAGATGATAAGAAAGCGAGTACATAACGAGATGTCAGCGAACAGTGATGAATGGAAGAGAAAACATATTATGCCAATTCCGAATAAATGGGATAAGGAAGCCGCAAATGAATCACCTACAGACTTAGCAGCCTTTCTCTTATTCAAGATACGAGCTAAAGAACTAAAAGAACGAACTAATTTGTATCAGATCTGCGAAACTATGCACAAGACTAGTTGTCTCTTTAGAAGATGACGGAACGAGCTGCCTCTCCTCGTTTGTGGTGCGACCTTATTTTCATTTCATGGCACTTTGCTATCCCAAATGTATACACAAGCGCCGCAATCAATATTTAAAGAGTGCGATGGATTTTATTATGATTAAAAATTCATTGTATTTGTTAAGTTTTTAACTGGATTTATAAAGGAGTGCACGCTTAATTCGTGTTTATATTTTTATTCATCCTGCGAGTTTGTCTGCATGTATATTTCTAGATGCCATCCATCTGTAGACGATAATAAACAATAATAATAAATAAAGTAATTATACAACGCCGTCTATTATTGTATTGTTAACTAATTGACAATAGAAGGTAATAATATACATTCACGCATAGTCTCAAGCAAAGACGAGCTTGTATTATGGATGTTAATCAACAGATACAAGTTTATAAACACATTTTTTTAAATACAAGCATAAGTTACTATTCACGGATAACTGCAAATTTGGACACCCGAATTCATAATTTTGTTACATCTTAAAAATTGATTGAAATTTTCTTTCTGTATAGTATAAAAAAAATAGTTTAATTGGGCTGTAAAACGTACCATTACTGAATAATTTCATTCGTTTTTCTAATAATAATACTTTCAAACAAAATATAGAGTTTACGAAAATAAATTTCTATAATTGTGCGCCGCTATGGCCCTGCCTCCATAATAATTGAATGAAATGTATTCTCAATCAGTAACTGGATAAATTTACAAGACCATAGTGAATACACAACACACAGACAACACCTAGGATACAAACAAAAAATAAAGGTTGATGATAGAAAGGTGAAAATTTAGGATAGTATGTATTTTTTCACTCCGAATCATAAAAAAATTGTCCAAAAGAAAGAATTATTTTTTCCGGTGGGCCACCGTTATTACTTAGAGATATAAAAATGATAACAACCTATATTCAGCTCAACCGAGTATAGGTACATATAAATTTTCCTCAAAATCAGTTAGCCGTTCGGAGAAGTTTAGCAACTAACACTGTTACACGAGAATTTTATATATACTTGAAGACTAGATATATTTTTTAAAGATTATTTATGTGAGTAGCTAAAGTATGTTGCAAAACAGGGTAAAATAAATGCAAGGTAAAGGGAGAGATGGGCGAGGGTGTATGTACCCTCGTGAATAGTGGATGAGGGTGGGGTGCTTCTCACCAGATCACCAGCTCCAGTGATTCACTTAGTCATTCACTTAGTTGTATTATCTATTCGCTCACTACCAGTTTTCATTTAAGATTCCTTACGCAGACCATTTCATTACCGTTTTATTAGAACACGTGTTGAAAATTTATAAGTGAAGGATAAAATAAAATATTGTGGTAGGAAGAGTTGAGAGCGCCGCGGCCTAATGAATTAGTATAGCTTTATGGTTTAGTTTACCTATATTAGACTTACAAAATAAGGTCGTCAGTTCAAATCTCGATACCAAAATAAACTATGTTTAAATTTAAAAATTTACTTCCATTAGGAAAAAATAATAATAATTCACATAGCGATTTCCATTTAGTCTCAAGTTAAGCTGAGCTTGTGTTATGGGTACTAAACATCTAATATAAATTCAACATACAACTTGACATACACATATTCGTTTCTAAATAATACAGTATTTTCTATGTATATAATACTAGCTGTCCCGGCAAACGTTGTTTTGATATATAAATTAACATCGCTATTAAAAAATAGGGGTTGATGCAAGAAGGGTGAAAATTTGGGGTTGTATGTATTTTTCAATCCTAAATAATAAACAGTGAAAATGAAATATTATGTCGAAAAAATAAATAATAAATATTTAGGGGTGGATATCCCTTACCACTTAGGTAATGAAAAATAGATAGTAGCCGATTCTCAGACCTACTGAATATGCATATAAAATTTCATAAAAATTGATCAAGCCGTTTAGGAGGAGTACAGTAACTTACATTGTGACACGAGAATTTTGTATATAAGATATTTACTTACAAAAAAAAACTATCTATTTATGTCATAGTATAATACACATTACATAATCTCTGCTTAGATTAGGACTAAACGGCGCCGTGCGAAATGTCCTGAGATATTATATAAGAAAAAAACACTAGTAAAAAAATTAACCATAGTCAAATTAAATCACATCCTTAACATAAAGCTTTTCTTTTAAATTCCCCGCCAAGTATCAAACAAGTAACGGTAGTTATTCTGGTAGTACTCTGAGTATAAAAGAAGAGTGATATTATGTACGAGTGAGTAAGCTAAGAGCTTTGGTTCTATTATTATAGTAGAAGATATATAAATAGACACATGAACGGAAAGTTTTACGGAGAACACAAATAAAAATCTAAAAAACATGTTTGTCACAAGTGGACCGGTGTTGGTATTGATATATTTGACAGCCTCGGTGGTCTAGCGATTTAACACACCGTCTTACTTCCGATGGTCGCGGGTTCGATTCCTCGCACGGCAGAAACATTTGTATTCATGAGTATGTTTGTTTGTATCGGTTTGGGTGTTTTTTAAATACAACATGTATGTATTTAGGAAAAATATATATATCTATGTATTACTATCAATTATCTAGTACTCATAAAACAAACTTTAGCTAGTTTAACTTGGGTCTAGATGACGCTGTGTGAATTGTCCTGAGATTATTATTATTATATTAAGTCTAGCTGTGCCCGCGGTTTCTCCCGCATCTATGTGTTATTTTGATGTATATAATCACCAGCAGTAGTATTTCCGAACTGATACGATATTGAAACCTTTAATAAAAGAGCTCATTCCTTCTTAAAAGAACAGCAACGTACTTGCAATTCCCCTGGTTTTGCTCATAGGCAGCGGTAATCATTCACCATCATGTGAGCCGCAATTTTTTTATTTTTTATATCACATTAATAATGTATTACATCTATATTATTGTAAAGTTTCATCAAAATCCGTTTAATAGTTTTTGCATAAAAGAGTAACAAACATCCATCCATCTATCCATCCATACTCAGAAACTTTCGCGATAATATTAGTAAGATTCAGGCCCCGTCAGTCATGGCCGCGGCCGCGGTTACGATACAGGCCAAGTTTTAATTAAATCAGACCGCTCGGAGACTTTTGTTGTCAACATGCCGTCGCGTGTAATCGGTATTGGAATTGGAATTTATTGATGGAAAACACGGAAATAGACGTGCTGATCGATTTGTTTACGATATTTTGAATTAGACTGCAAAAAGTAGATTGCGTGGGTACCTCAATCCTACCTGTTTCAGACGCCAATCAGCTCTGTTTTTAGTCTGTGTTTAAGGCACTAAAATAATCCTTACTGATATTATAAATGTGAAAGTAGGTATGTTTGTTACGTTTCACGCAAATACTACTGAACCGATCACCATGAAATTTTGTACACGTATTCTTAGAGGTATTAGAATCAACGTATTTTTTATTTAAAAAACAAGCATCTCGCTTGCTTTTGCTAGTAAGAAATAAGAATAAGAAGTATGAAATCTTAGTATTCCGTGCGTTGAATGAGACGAATATGCTATCGTTAATAAAACAGATATTATTATATTTATATTAATTTCAAGAGAATCCACAATAAGATGAAAATACTAATATTATAAATGGGAAAGTAACTCTGTCTGTCTAACTGTCTCGCTTTCATGCCAAAACTACTGAATCTGAAACTACACAGATAGTCTGAAAGGACATTTGCTTCTTTTTATTGCGAAAAAAGGGTTATAAATGGTTCAAGGGGAGATGAAAGGTCATATGGAAATATCGTCATTTTTAAAGCTAGAAACTTGAAACTTATTTTTAGGCGGTTGATTAAATAAAAATAAATATGACATTCAAAGTTTGTAAAAACTTTACCCTTAAGGGAGTAAAATAAAATATAAGTTTGTATGGAAATTCGTCATTTTTTAAACCTTGCCTTTTTTGGGTTAGATTTTTAAATATTTTTTCTTTATAACAGGTCACTTTTCTACTCTGACGAAGTGTCAGACTCAGCTAGTGCAGAATAAAAATAAATAATGGAAGCGAATCGAACAATCAACAGGTCGCCGCGGGCTCGCGGTCGCTTCGTCGCATTTAATTCACTTGTGGGCGCTCGAGTGGAGGGCTGGAGTGGTAAACTACCCCTCTCACCCCGACAGGCCACCCCTTGTACGCTCTAAGGGATTTAGTTAGGACATTCGACAATAAACAACGATAAGTAAACAGTATTTTTACGAAACATCAACTAAAATATCCGAATAAAATATCCCTGAACATTTCACACATATAAATAGCAAATATTTTTATACGTCCTTAAAGCATGAATGTGTAAAAACTGACTATTTTTTATCGTTAATATATAGGCTTAACTACGATTTAATAGCAATTGGAATCGGGATGGACGGAATGACTGAATTTTTTATTCCTCAACCACATTCGGAGCCGCAGTGGACTTTCACTAACCTTCATAACAAAACTTTCTTAACCATCTTAGATGCTCTGGACCAGGCGAAAATTGGTTACCTTGACCCGTATAGCTTACTGGCTATATTATTCCAAGTTGCATAAACGACCCGTTAAAATCACCTGTTGATCCTTTGAAGCCCTCAGAATTAAACGTCATATCAATTCGCCCTGTGAAGATTCAGCCTTTGAACAACTACCTGTTGATTGTGAAAGTGTTGGGTATCATTGAAATATTACTTTACAGTTTAAATTTACATGTAAATTAAAAGTGTTGGGAAGGAAGTGACTCCTGATATACTGATGCAGCTCACGCAAGTTTTGGGTGTCAGGACTGCATCAAACTGTACACTGATGAAGGTTATTATAAAGTAAATAAATAAAATAACATTGACGAAAAGCAAGAACTTTTTTCACAAGTTTAAGTATCTAAAGATGAAATAACCGAAAATGATAAAACACATTACTATGTAATAGTGGTAGATGGTCGGAAACGCGCATGTAACCTGGTGTTTCAAATGTTCGTCTGTTACGGTAACTGTTTACCATCCATTTACCAGTTGGGTCGTATGCTTACTTGCCACCTACGTGATATAAAGAAAATAGTTTGCGGATGAATAATGCAAGGAATGTGAGGAAAGCTGCACGCGCTTTTCCTAACGGTATACGCTGATGACTAGCATACGTCAATGTCAAGTATATATATTTAAAAAAGCTAACAATACGACGGACCTAATGGAGCGATTATAAGAAACACAGAGTAAACCTCATCAAGTGGAATCACTCATGCATTTTCAGTATCTCAGCCTTCAACTGAAACACTACCTCGTCTGAGGCCGCCAGGTTGGTGTATGTTTGATTAGCAGTAAGTTGAAAAACATTTTTTCTTATACTGTCTAATTTTCTTTTTATTGTTATCTAAATACGTGTTTTGTATTAGAGATTAAAGTACGATGGGACTACGTACCAAGAATGGACAAATGTCATTAATAAGGAATAAAAAAACTGATGCACAACAACAGATATATGTAGGCCTACATGAGATGCAACACGGATACCGTGGAGATGCACGTCTTACGTTATCATCCCTAACGATTAGGGTGTCTATACTACAACCGTCCGAAGTGGATGTGTGAAATTTAGAAAATACATTTTCATTTTCAAATATGATATATGACAGACATGACCTAATACCTTATAACTTCTCTGCCAGATTTAATTCACCAAATTGGAAAATTGTTTATAAAACAATAAATAGAAATAATTATTATTCAAACAAACTTAATCGTAGTAAAAATGCTTCTATTAAGCTTATTTTTTATTTCTATCACACATTTGAAACACGGACATTTCATCAAAAGTAAGAAATTTGCGTGTTGCTCTTTTAATGTTGTTCAAAGTAAATACAGATTAACAGTACAAGGCATGCGACAGTCCACAATGTGTCCAGACTGTCGCATGTGTGGATTCCACATAGCAAGTGCTACGCACTAAATCTTTGTCCAGACCAGCTCAGTAATAAAAGTATTTGAAAAAAATTAATATGTATATTTAAGTATTAGTACCGTGAGGCGGTAATCTACAGTGCAAAGAATTCCAAACAGTCTCGCTGTACATTCAACCAACTAAAGTTAGTGCTCTTAAGTTGTAACTGAATTTATTGTTTTAATTAAACGCGCCGGTTCCACCTGGGTGCTCACTTCTCTTCCGACATCGGCAAATTAAAACACTACATTGTATTTCACCTATTCAATTATCTATACGAATAAGTAAAATTGAAGTGTTTGTTTGTAATTTGACCATCCGTCCTCATCATACAATCTATCTTCACTCGTTTAATTAAGATCTGTTCAGCCGTTACAGCTGTATATTTCTTTTGTTTATAATTATCCGTATGTTTTTTTATATCGGTCTGGTGTTTCCTATGTATTTATTTGCAAAAAAAATATAAATATCAATTATCCGGCACCCATAACGCGAGCTCCGCTTAGCTTGGGGCCAGATGTCGCTGTGTGAAAGGTATTATTCACCTTGCCCTTCCTTCTCAGCCAATATAGGCTTGTACGAGTACACTACTACGATTATTGTGTATTCTAATTATGTCCAAATACTAAAAGATCTTATATAATAATTATATCATGGTAAATGCACATTCTACACATATATCTATAATACATTCACCCAGTGTGCAAAATTTTAAACATATAAAATTCTATTAAAATGCAACAAGTTTCGTGCTTATATTTCTTAACTTAATTTGAATTTAGACTGAAGACGGTACAATTTAAATGTGGCCGTACAACTTACACTTCTCATTTATTTGAATAAAGATCTACCTTGTAGAGCTCGTAGCGCAGACAGGGGATCTTGTGCAATGAGTTATAACCGCAGTAGAATGCAGTCGGAACTCCCGCATAAAATATCTCTAAATTAATATGTTTACTCTGCAACAACTGCTAGATGATTCAATTCAATTCATTTACTGGAACATGTATACGTAATGGTCTTAAAACTATAATTATTCGAAGCATGTCCTGCAGTTTCCGACGTGTAAAAAATTACAATTATGTTGCATTATTAATCTGAAAATTACAGTATAAAGTAATAATTATTGTATTATAAAAGTATAGCTTTATAATACAATAATTATATCGTATTATAAAAACCTATATAAAGCAGAAACTCTTATATTCATTTAAATTGTTGAATGGACTAGAGAACTAGATAAAAACCTCTGCATACCTGCAGAGGTTTTTCTCTAGAGCCTATAGCATGGGGTTTTTCAAGAAGGGTATATTAAAGTTTTTAAGGGTCGGTAATGCGCACGTGACATACCTAGTGTTTCAGGCGTGCATATCCTGCGGTAACTGTTCGCCATCGATGGAGCGTATGCTTGTTAACCACAATTATAGTATAAAAAAATATTGCAGGATAACAAAGTGTCGTTAAGTTATTACAATTATTTTGTGACGTAAAAAACTAAAATGTCGCAATACCATTGCCAGGATATCTGTGTTAAATTGTAAATTTAACTTTAAACCTCTACAAGATGACACTTCATTATGAATTACTCGGCTTAATGCGGACTGTTAAGCTTTCCCAATTAGGGTCGCCTGGGCCTGACCTCGTGCCCACTTTATATACTCGACATTTATAGTTTTGCGTTCCAACTACTATGTATATTTTTAACTAGCCTGTTCAATCTTCTTTTATAAATTTAGTTTTGGTATTTTGTCCCTAGATGACGTTATTCAATTCTTATAAATATAGTGGATATTTGCTTATTAATTATAATAAAAACCTATATAAAAAAATCTCGATGTTGTAGCGAAAGGTTGTTCGTATATACCGCTATATCGATAGTCAGGGGTTTGATTTCTTGCACGATGCAAACATCTGTATTCATGAGTATACCTGTTTGTATCGGTCTGGGTGTTTCTACGTATATTATGTATGCATTTACAGAAAAAAATATCTGATTAACATGAGACTGGATATCATTGTGTGAATTGTGTTGTATGTCCTGGGGTTATTATTATTATTGTATAGTAATAGTTTTGTAGCGCGGTGGTTATCCTCATCACTGTAGCGTTATATATGTTGTGATACTATACATACATAATATACTATTTATTGTACATTATTAAGTTTATTGGTAGTGTGCTACATGGTTTATTAATAACGCGTACAGTCGACGCGGAGTCGGGACGTAGACTGATTTTACATTTAACTTAAATATATGTTAGTGGAGTCGTAAACTAAAGGAAGGGTCTCAAGAAGGATCGACAGAAATATTACAAACTGTGCCTACACACAGTTTCATCATTCCACCTGTATATTAATTATCTACTACAGGAAACAAATAAATTAAATAGCGACACCTCATCATATTATACGTAATTAACAGTACAGTGGTGAGGTGGCTAGGGCCCTATAATTTCATCTTATTTTCTTAATTTCAAAGAAACTTACAATTATCGGAGGTCAAAATAGGTTTGTTAACGTTTAATATATTCTAATAAATGGTGAAACTCTTTTATAAAAACATTCAATATAAGCATACTGGTTTCTTTGTCTACAATATCGCCCGCTGAGAATTTGAATAATACGCTTACAGCGGATTCTCAGTGTTCAATCCCCGGAGAATCTGGGATAAAATGTAACCAGCTATGTCGACGCGACATTTCGTCGATCTATTGCTCCGTGAAAACTCCGCTTGACGTGATATAAAGACAAAAACAAATACACAATAACCGTCATATTTATTACAATACTGGCTGAACCCGTGAGTTCCTTCTGGTAGTGTTCAGAATAACATTTGATTATATATATTTTTTAAAACATCTATTAGAAAGAGCAACACACAAGTTTCTTGCTCTATCTTCTTGTGATAAATCATTCCAAATGAGTGGTAGAATACAAAATATGACTATTCAAAAGTGATTATATTGAGTTTGTGTATTTGAATAAAGATTATTTCTATTCCATTCTATTATCTAAATATATATAACTCAAAGGTGACTAACATAGTGATCTATCAATGCACGGCCCAAACCACTGGACAGATCGGGCTGAAAATTGGCATGCAGGTAGATGCTATGACGTTGGCATCCGCTAAGAAAGAATTTTGATTAATTCTACCCCCAAGGGGATGAAATAGGGGATGAAAGTTTATATAATACTTTGTCAATTTTAAACCGATCGGGCTGAGACTTTGCATGCATAAAACTACTATGACGTAGGCATCTCCTAAGAAAGAATTTTCATAAATTCCACCCCTAAGGGGATCAATTAACGAGAGCGAAGCCGCGGACAAAAGCTAGTTTTTAATAAATGTTTTTCTTTCTTTCTATTCTTTTGTTCGTTTGACTGAAATATGTGCAGTATTGTGGCAAATGTGAATTGCTGTCTAACAAAGAAACAAACTCATTGTAATATTAGTTAGAATCAATCAATTCAAATTAGCTTCTATACAAATAAATAAATTCGTGTCTGTTTGTCGTTTCAAATTAACAGTTTTTTCACTAATACGGTACTAAAATGTTGTCGATCTCTTTATTCTTGCTAATCTCTGAATCGGCTGGACAGATTTTGTCGAGACTTTCACTCGCAGATAGCTAATATTGAGGGCACTACTTCTACTAGTACTAACAAATCTCTCCCCATACTTTTAGAGATTTTATTAATGGATGATTATGGAATGGAGCACCGGTTTGCGATAACGGTTTACGCTGGCTTGCCAGTGGAGGATGATAGGGTGGACATAAGGTTAAGTCAATTAGCACATCGTGAGAAATTCACCAGGAATTGTTCACGATGGTTTCCAGGGAAAACCGTGTGGATGTCAACCTGTCTTGGTACATTGGTAGCGTTGGAGTAATTAGTTCACATAACTAACAATCTCACCCAATTTCACAGATCAAGCTGAAAGGGTTTAATATTAGTAAGTATATATTAAGTAGAGACGTAGATTGGTGCTGGTGGGGTCAAGGTGAAGCTCGGTGTGCTAGAAAATGAACAGGCCATAAAAATGCTGAGTTATGACGGAACCGTCCGTAGGCATGGAAATAATTTTACAAGTCGTAAATACCAAGTATATCAACACACATAAAATAAACGGGTACCTACTTGTTTGAATAAACGAGATATAAAAGATATTTTATATATTTTTTAATATTACTAGCTTTGCCCGCGGTTTCAGCATGAAGTTTGTAGTCTATGTGTTATTCTAATGTATAAGCTATATTACTATAAAGTTTCATCAAAATCCCTTCAGTAGCTTTTGCGTAAAAAAGTAACAAATATAATATTAGCGCGAGTTTCATAACAACATCCTTAGTGGTACAACAGTTTAGCACACCGTCTTGCATCTAAAGGTCGCGGGTTCGATTTCACGCACGGCTAGATTATCTCCGTTCATGAGTAACCAACCAACACCAGGGAAAGAATAGAATAGAAAATCATTTATTCAAATAAACTTAATTTAAGCACTTTTGAATAGTCATAACAATTTGTTTTTTATCTACCACTCGTTCGGAAAGCTGTCTCATCACAAGAAGAACGAGCAAGAAACTTGTGTGTTGCTCTTTTAAATAATCCTTGTAAGTTTACATTTACAAGTCGAAACGTGTGAATACAAACTACCAACAAGCACTAATTTTTTGGGTCAAATATAACCTTGCAATAAGATTAAATCAGTCGTAGTGATAAGAGCAGACCAGTCCCTACAAGCAGCACTCGTTCACGAGTATGACGGATGAGCCAGCCATCACTGCGCTCGACCATATTTTAGGGAGCCCATTGACCCGGCCCACCACGCCGCCACATATCTGGACATTTTAGTGAGCATGACTACTCATTCCACACGACCACGTCACAGCTACAAAAGTTACTATATGGTAGTTACAGTATTCGCACTTTACATAAGGATGCATGCGGCAATCAATACAAAAGCCGCTACGCTATCATATATCAAGAAAGCAGTATGAAAATTAAAATTATAATGTTGTCCGCAAATAAACTTATTCTTGCTATATATTGCTATCATCTATAAATTCATCTATCTTATAATAGGCTTTTTTACATAACATTTGTTTAATATAAGATTTGAATTGCCTCTCTGTAAGATTTAACTCTGGCAGTTTATTATAGAATCTTACGCAATTACCATAAAATGAATTACTAACTTTGTGTAGACGGCATTTAGGTAAAATTAGCTTATTTTTATTGCGTAAGTTTCTACTTGTACAGTCTTTAAGTTTCTTGAAACTATCTAAGTTTTTCCTTGTATACATAATATTTTCATAAATGTACTGTGAGGCAACGGTGAGGATATTTGATTGTTTAAAGCATTGACGTAATGACTCTCTAGAACCCATACCATAAATAGAAATTGCTGGTAAGTCGCCGGCGTTTTAATAAGGAATAAGTTCTTTACTTGAAGGTTTTAATATCGTAACGATTCGGAAACATCGTTGTTAAAAGTATACAGGGAAACACCCAGATCAGATATTTTTTTGCAGAAAATATTTATCTTTATTTTATATCTGTTAACATAACAAAGCTCTGCTTAGCTTCGGACTAGATACTAAAGTAGAACTAGAGAGTAAAAACAAACACTAGTCAAATTAAATTAGATCTATAACGCTTTAAGTTACACCCAAATTAATAAAGGAACTTAATATTTAAAAAAACAAACTGCTACAATTCTCTAAAGATTTTAAATGTCTCTAAATTATATGGGGTCAGTCAGGTCAGTTCAGGGTCGGCAACGCGCACGTGATGCCCCTGGTGTTTCAGGCGTTCATAGGCTACGGTAACCATTTACCATCAAATGGGCCGTATGCTTGATTGCCACCATCGTAGAATAAAAAAAAATTATATAATTGTGTAATAAAATACCACTTAGCAATTTTTTTTTCTTAAAGAACTTTTACAATCTGTAACGTTACGTTAGAGATTTAATTGAATTCGACTAATTTTTTTTCTGTACCTTCCAGTTCCACGCCAAGTATAAAACACGTAATAGTAGTTATTCTGGCAGTTCTCCGAATATAAAAGCAGAGTAACATTATATACGAGTGAGTTTATGACGGAGTGGTCTCAGTGGGGAGCATTTTTATTGAATTTAAACCTCATAACACGTTACGTTGTGCCCCATTTTATAGTACTCAGTTGAAGGATAATGCATTTCACACGTAGTAAATGAGTGGACGATATTATATAGGTTGCATATTATATAACTAACTACGCTCCCCGGCTTCGCACGGATTTATATGTATTACACATATAAACCTTGTTGTTGAATCACTATTTACAGATTAAAATTGCATTAAAATCTGTTGCCTAGTTTAAAAGATCTAAGAAAATAACAAAGACACTTAAATTTTTTTTATTTGTATAAATTGCATAAGTTATTTGTATTTTTCTATATTTTTATAAATATAAAAAATAATTCTTTGAGGAATACCAACTCAAAACGTAAATTATATATACGTTATAACCACATATGTACGTTATTTATTTATATTTCGGAATCAATTAAAGAAAGATAAATTTCAATTATGAAAAATATTGTCCCTATTATATTATTATATCATCATATGCTTCATCCTTATCTCATTTATTTGGGGTCGGCTTAATATGTTTTTCTCTCGAAAATGAAATGAAAAATTCGGAATATATTTGCAAAATTAGTTCTACAGCTTGTGTAACAGGATACATTGTAGAGATTTACTTGCGCAAATCGTTATTTAATTTTTTATTCTGCATATTTTTTTATTTAAAAGTACTCTGCAAAACCATCATGCATAAACTTCAAAGAGATATTTCCCTTTGAAATGTTTGAAACGAGAATCTGATATATTTACTATTCTGAAATATATCTGAGGTTTATGTAATCAGGACAAATAGAATGATGTTACTGACTTTGGAAAATTCTAAAAAAACTTGTAGTGCTGAAATTTTGCCTACACAATGTCGACAGTGGAAATAAAAATAATATTTATTGAAACAAACTCAATATAAGCACTTTTGAATAGTCTTATTTTATTTTAATCTACCACTCATTTGGAACGCAGACTCATCACAAAAAGAACGAGCAAGAAACTTGTGTACCCTTTTAAATATATGTTGTTCTAAGTAAATACACTTGACTCATTTAATATTATGGCGTGAATATAAAGTTATAAGCAACTAGATTGGCACGTGGATTACGCTTTAAATACAGCCTGGCGGTAGGGTATTTCCATCAAATGATGAACTGTCAGGTGTCAAGTCGGTGTCGCTTACAATGTTGTCTATAATCCGCGCCGCGACGAAGGGATGCCATCGCGCACTGATGAAACTTCTTGACGTTTGGGGACAGCCACCCTCCGCTGATAGTGTGTCATCTTAATTAATATTCAAATAACATCCCCCGATATCTTATATGACGTGCTCCCGATGTATACGAGTTTTTAACCCATGTTAGCTGTATTATTCAGTAGAACAGAAGAGAAAATGATATGTTAAAATAAACTTATATTTAAGCACTTTTGTATAGTCATACGCTCATTCGGATAGCTGTCTTATCACAAGAAGAACGAGCAAGAAACTTGCGTGTTGCTCTTTTAAACTTTACATTTTTAAGTAGAAATGTGTGGATACAATAGAAACTATTAGTTGGTAGTTTGTATTGTATTCTTATTTATATTGTTTCTTGGTGTTTTTATTTTGTTTTTATATTCACACATTAACCAACTAGTTGTGTAACTAAATATATTAATAGAATATGGAAATCCAGTGTTGACTGTTCGACGACCAGGCGACCAGGCGACATTAGGCTTCAAAAGCACGGAATATTTGTAGTCTTAAACATGCTAATAGTAGCGAAATAAAGAAAATAATATAAATTCATTAAGTACTGATATGGTAGTCCCATATCATTACTATTAGGATTAGGAGATCAGTAAAATTACACATAATTCGATAAATACTGGATCAGATTTTTTTTTTAGTACACATATATTGTAAAGAGTTATATACTTTCGACTAGAAGAGTTAGTAATCTTCGCCTACTCTCCATGTGTGGACCACTCAATTCTAAGACGACATAGCGTCCCCAGACACGTATGTTGTTGAATATTTAATGTTGTAACCATTGAACCAGACGCAACGCGGGTGTGAAATAAATCATAAATATTTATTGCGACCCACAGTCTGGGGTCGAGCGACGAACGGTCCCCAGTTCAATTCCTTCGACCTCCGCATCAATCAATATTATAAAAAAGCCTATGGGATGGCGCCCGTGGAAAGATAAATTACGTGAACGATGTACCATTTGTCAAATTTATTGATACAGATTAATAATTAATTTATCATTCTTCTGTTTGCAATGAATTTTGCTACATAAATAGCGTACCGTTTTCATAGGTTCTCATGATTCTCACAGACTCCTTAATTAAATTATAACAATAATAGTAACCCTGAACAATCCACACAATGTCCTCTAGTCCAAAGCTTGTGTTATAGGTAGTAGATAACTGATATAAATATCATTGATTTTATTGTACAAAATGTAAAAAATCTTTTTTTCTGATGATAATGCAATAGTATACCCGTCTGCACTAACGCTTTACGCTGGCACCAGTGGAGGATGATAAGATGAATATGAGGTCAAGTCAGTTAGCCGAATGTAACAAATTCAGCGAGAATTTATCACGATGGTTTCGAGGGGGAACCACGTGGAGGTCTACCTGACATAGACTTGGGACTAGATGGCGTTGTGTGAATTGTCCAAGGTATTATTATTATTATATAGTGAGTTAAATAAGTGTTTTGCGGGATAAAAAACAACAAAATTCGATATAAGCTTGTTTGGTATGAAACTAGCCACAGTTTATATAACGTCATTACATTTTTTTTAATCTACCGCTCGTGTCTCATCACAAGAAGGCTTTCTTTTAAATATTATATTTTTGAATACAAACCACCATATTTTAATTTCCAGCTTAAATCATATTGTGGCAGCATGAGAGTCTGCTATACTTATTAAAGCTTCTTATATCAAAAGAAAATAATGAAGTTAAGAGGCTTATGTAGTAAGCCGGCCTCGCTCGAGTACGGCCACAAGATGGCGAATCACAATGTCCTCTGGTTATACAGTTGATGTAAAATCTTTACACAGTATAAAATGAAGTTACTTTCGCTGCCCGATTTGCTTATATCTTTTAAATTACGCAACGGATTTTAATGCAGTTTTAGCAATAAATAGAGTGATCAAGAGGAAGGGTTATATGTATAATATATTTGTGTAACAAGCCGAGAAATTCAGAGCTTTGTAATGCAAAGCCAAGACTAAAAATGAAAATCCATTGCATCCATGCAATTATTTAAAAAAGATGTGTCTGTCTAGAGTGCACGGCTCGTATCTTATCACGCGTGATTTAGAGTTTATTTGTGACATCTTAATAGCTCTACCAAATATATAGACCATTGGTAGGATTTTAGGTGGACAAGTACTTTTTGTGCCGGAAATTCATAGTCCCGGTTAGAAACTTATTCGTTGTAATAATTGCTATAAACGAAAGTCAATAGATCATTCCATCCAATGTAACGATGTTTTAATTCCCTAAATTATGGAATCAGCGAGAGTGTCTGATTAAAATATCGAATACATAACTTTATGCAAAGTTATCTGGCCAGCCGGCACCGCCCTGCCCCCCTCCTCCTTGTAAGCGTCTTGCCCAAGCGCGGGCCCTTAATTTTTTTCAGTGAAATCATAATAAAACTTCTGTAATTGTACAAAGTCTATGCTAAAATCGCGAAAGTTGGTCTAAACGGTTTCGTAATGGTTTTCATAGCTAAATAGTTAAACTGATTTTGATGATAATCAGTATAGCTGCTTCGTTGCTTGCTAAAAAATATCGTGTATTTGATGCCTTGAAAAACTAAAATACTTCACTGATTCGAGATGGGAACAAACGAGTTAACAGTACGACCTAATCCTAAACAACTGCGAACTAAATTGAGCATTTCCTTTAGCGAACTGTTATGTCTAAGACCACTGAGGAAATGAATCCCACAACACTTCCTGCGGTCTTAACGTTGATCTTAAAAAATATTGTTGTTTTGTAGAAATCAGAAAACAAATCAAATCAAAATATCTTTATAGACTCTTATTGTGTGTCCAATCTAAGTCACTTCGGAGTGCTTTTGAGCTAAGAACTGACAAGAAACTCTGTTCTTATTCTATTAAAATTAGTATAATAATACTATAAATACAAAAAATATTTATGCATACAGCCGCTTATGAATGTCAATTTTTTTGTATTAATAATATTATTACATGTAAACATAAAAATAAAATTAAATATAATAGATAACAAATATTGTTACAAATAGAAATTTTAATATATACATATAATCTGGAAGAAATCACTATTTCGCGTCACGTATTATAATTATGTTCTTATTATATGTTTAATATAAATATTAATTTATGTAATTGTTATTTTCTTTCAGTGAGAGGAACAATAAAGAGTTTTTTCATTCCATTTCAATTCATATAATATCCAACATGAGTAATTTATTTAGCTATGATTTGAGGTGAAGTTTAAAAATCTACGTACTACGCATCCCGACAAATGCAAGGAAACCCTTTGACAGTAACGTGGCCATCCCGAGACGCTATACAAATTGAGTTTATCTCTGCGCGGCGCGGGAACGTTCCTAAGAAATGAATTATTATTCCGCAGCGGCCGTCAGCCAGTAATTTTGCCATAATTTTGAGAGCGCTTGTATAAATGTGGTAACTCTAAAAAGTATCGTGGAACACTGAATATTTATATAGCATACCTACAATATTATAAAGATATAACCTCCTTCTCTCAACTCCCTCACATCTTTTAGGCTTTATGTCCAACTACCTGGAACCAATTTGGTGGAACCAATTACCTGTAGACCTGCGTAAAATATCATCTCGGAACTATCTTTAACTATTGTGCATTGTATTGGTTTTAGTATATTCATCTATATTTAGCAGTACTTATAGGTATGTGTATATTAAATTGTTCAATATATATCGTACATATTTCTGTATATATAATATTGTGTATAATAATTTTGTTTACTTTATATTATATGTATATATATCTATTAATTAAATTGTGAATTAATTGATTTAATCTGAAATTTACATTACACTGCACTACTATATGTGAGAACGTTCCTGAGCAAAGGTGAGTAAGTTAGGTGTTACTTTAATTACTTTGGGGTATCCGGAGTGCGGAAAATGTTCTTCCTACTTGCGGAAATCGTATAACTCCTACCTTTTGTATATATTATTTTGTCTTCTTAAATACGGTCCACCAAATTTCGAGATTCGTAATCTAAAATCTACTGTAAATTTATACTCCATACTAATGTTATATTTTAACTCACTACGTAAAAAGGGGTGTAAATGTTTGACTTCCTTGTACTTGGTATTATACGTCAATGAATGAACCGATTATGTTGTGGAATCCCGCCGCGCCAGCTCGCACACCCCCGAGTCTTTCAATCATGGGTGCTTCAGAGCCTTTTTTGTATAATAATTCTCATTCTCTATAATAATTATCATTGCAAAATGGCGGACAGCGGAAAGCAAAAGTAAATACAGTTTATGAATATAAATATAACTTATACATGTCTATGAAAAAGAAAATCAAAGCTTAATAGAAAGTGAAATAACATTTATCATACACGAACATACGCGCGTAAGAGTTAACAAGAAAAATAGTTTAAATGTAATGACACATGAGCAGTTTAGCGCGAGAAAAATCGCGCGCCCTTCTAATGGCGCGTGAAAGAATCTATCGTATAAAATTATTGTGACCAACTCCGGCGTACAAATACACCTAAAATGTAAGCTCTCGCTATAAATCCGATTCCAAGTTGTTATGAAACACGAGAGTGCTTGTGGCAGCGTCTGGAGAGCACTGCAGACATAATGTTTAGTGACGCATGTGTACCATAATCCACAACGCAAACAGATTATCGTTGAAGAGATTCGTTTTTTATAATTCTAACAATATTAAATATTTCGTTATAAATAATTTTAATGTGTGAATACAGAAAATTAATGCAGGTCGAAAATAATTATAATAATTTCAGGAACAAATCACACAACGCCATCTAGACCCCAAGTTAAACTAGCTAAAGATTGCGTTATGATTACTAGACAACTGACAAATACATAGATATATTTTTTTAAAATAGATACATAATATACACAGAAAACACCCAGACCGATACATACAATCATACTCATGAATACAAAAGTTTGGGCCGCGCGAGGAATCGAAGCCGCGACCGTCAAAAGTACATTACTGCCTTAATAGCCAGCAATATATATTACTGGCTGTGTTAGAAAATGTAACTGATTATTTAATAAACACAATAAAAAAGTAATTGTTTTAATTTTTATATGTTTGATACCGCTTAAAAGTTCGCGAAACCAATGGCCCTGGCCAAAGTTGTTTACCAATGATGTTTTATCTCAACAGATTATTGTTAAATAGCTTTTAATAATAATAATACTTTAATCAATGTGATATAATGCTCGTCTATAGGACACAGTTACCTAGATACATCAATCTAATAACTGCAATTAATTATGACTAGTAAGACAAACTCAATACTGTGTACTAAAGCACCGCCGTGTCTAAACAACCCCACCATACTTTTTATTTTTGATTTTGTTAGTTTATTTTTTTATATTGTTAGTTAGTATATAAGATAAATATTTTTATGTACATTTTGTCAGTTTATTATCATCTGTAATATACATCGTCTCAACCGACAACATAGTATTATTACCCCGCAACATTGTCTTTCTTTCTAATATATAAAAGTCACAGTGTTTGTGTTTTGTCCTCTGAAACGACGTGACCAATTCTTATGATATAAAACTATTTGTACAGTGTATACACAATAATTCCTCCGCGCGTGTTGTGTAGTGACCTGTTCGTTAGTTCTGAAGCAACCGCCATGAGCAAAATGAGGAGGACATTGTCGATCACATACGAACCAAGAGAAACCTGATAATGAGGGTGACGCAGCTGGGATCGAGCCACAACGCGAGTTTCAAGGCGTTTGTGGTCCGAGTCCCCACCAACATTCTCCCCACCTTCATGAAGGAGGACTACTGTCTGAAGGATGTGGTGCATCGGCGCCACCGTGGCAGATTACCGTAAGACCGATAACCACAAGACACAAGACAACCACAGACAATATGAATATATTAGTTTTAAAAAATATTTCATATGTATGTTAGTCTATAAGGTATTTATAATATGGGCCTTGTTGCCTGAAATAAATAAATAATTAATAATAAAATAAAAGCCAAGTCCGAATCACGATCTCTGATGAGAGCCACATCGGAAGGAAAATAACTTACAGTCCCTCGGGACTCGCTTTAACAATCAGTTTACCGTTGAAACGGTTATAGTTCAGAATCGCTAAGACTTTCCACTTCTATAAAACCGTTCATATCGAGTAAAAACAATAATAAACTATACTCAACGTTTTATTATATATGTCAGGTGCTTTATAGTATAGATATACACGAGATAAACCCAACTAAAACGGAAGAAAATGTTATAATATTTCATATGAAATGGGCGGTGCGGGGCGGGCGACCAGTACCTTCAGCGAATATAAAGTTTAAATTGTGCTCTATTAACTATATACTTATACTAGCTGACCCGTGCAACTTCGTATAAATCATATTTTCATCATATATTTCCTTCAATTTACAAATATCTTTTTAAATTATGAGCTGTAAAGTTTCATCAAAATCAGGTCAGTAGTTTTTGCGTGAAAGAGTAACAAACATCCATCCATACTCACAAACTTCGCGTTTATTATAAACGCGTTTCTTTAGATAGATTTATAGAGATAAAATATGTGGGTTTGGACGTTGAGGTAATCTCCAGTACTAACTCGTATTCCTTAAATTCTTTTAGTGTTAGATAGCCCATTTATCAAGGAAAATCTATATAACATAACGCTACAACTGGTAGGAGGAGATATATGGTGGTAATCAAGCATACGGCCTATCTGATGGTAAACGGTTAGCGTAGCGTATGGACGCCTGAAACACCGTCGTGTAGTGCTCGTAGTGAATGGTCTATATTTATTCTATCTTTGTTGTAAAGTAGAAGGGGTAAAATAATGCTCTTTGGCCTTTGTTTATGGTTCGTGCAAATGGGATCAAACGATTATCGGCCGCTGCGTGGCGTGCACGGCTCTAAGAAATGCTTTTATGAAATTAAACCTTAAAACAACACACCTTTAGCAATACACGCGTTGTATGTACAGTGTACACCTACCACGGTGGTAAACGAATATACGACCTATCTGATGGTTACCACAATCCGTACTAATATTATAAATGCGAAACTAACTCTGTCTGTCTGTTGCGCTTTCACTCCAAAACTACTGAACCGATTTATATGTAATTTGGTACTTACACGGATAGTCTAGACCCTGAAAAAGGACATATTGCGAAATAAGGGTTGGAAGGGTTGAAAGAGAAGATGAAAGTTTGTATTTGTCTGGTTATTTTTAAAGATAATGAAAGGAGATATGAAAGAAGCCTGATATTTATTTTTTAGGCTGTTGGTTAAATACAAATAAATATGACATCCAAAGTTTTTTAAAATGTTAGCGTTAAGGGGATAAAATAAAATGTGGGATGAAATTTTGTATGCGTAAATGAGTTTGCGTTCTGAATAAGTTGTAGAATCAAAAGAATATGACTGTTTATAAGTGTTTAAATATTAAATTTATTTAAATAAATATTGTTTCTATATCTAACTAAACATTCAACAAACACATTTCATTTTCCAAAAAAAATTGTTAGACTCTTTCAATACATTGTTATATTGAAACACAATATAGCGGTGCGGTGTATGCGCGCGGACCACACTCTGATCCTTATCTATACCTATTGTGGGACTAATTAAATGGAGGAACACAATGGTCGTGGAAACCATGTAAATGAGAATTTCTCGCATAAATATGTTCTACTTGTAAATCCATTTAAAATAATGTAGTATGTAGTATTTCGAAGAAAAGTATGTTAGGTGCACTGAACTATTGTATTTTTGCCTATAGATGATAAGATTTGGTAGTGAACTTACTGTAGGGGTTTAATCTGCAGTGTAAATAGAAGTAAACATTGGCGCGGGTGAAATAAATATTGTTTGATTTGATTTAAGTGGACTGTATCTAAATAATCTGCGGGTACGTGGATTGACACGATACACTGTTAGTTTGGTGATTGAGAACTGCTTGTGAGGATGGAACACAAAGAAAGACAGTTCTGGTAAGGAAGGAGGCACAGTACCTTTGAATCGTAGGTTGTAATGCGGCGGCTATCGGTGTCTCCTGGTCCCAGCGACTTGCTTCACAACAATGGCACAAACACAATAGTCTTAAACACACTAGAGCGATGCGGTGGATTAAAATGTTTAATAATTATCACTAATTACAAAAAAAAACTTGATCGTAAGCGCGATCAAGGCGGGAATTCAATGTCAACTTCAGCGTTAAATTTAACAGTGACGCGCGAGCGCGATATGTCACTTTCGATACAAGCGAATCTTCTCGCTCGCACTTAAAACAAAGGTATGTGCGGGAATAGGAGAGGATGAAGGAATTAGTGTAGTGCCAATCCTTAGAAAATTAACGTTTCGTACCACGCTAAATTATTTATTTCAACAAACTATTACTAATAATAATTATATAATAATAAACAAAAATGTAATGTTATATGGCGCAACCACATTGAATTATAAATATAAAAAAAGTATATGTTTGGTAAAGGCTCACAAAGTCTTTTATTAATAAGGGCAAGATATATTTAAACATAAAGTACCAAAATTTACATGGTACTCCTTAGAATGGAAGGGAATGGCAACGTATGAAGGCTACGGACGATACATTCATGTTTAAGTATTCTTAATAGACAACGGCTACCACTTACGTAAAAATGTAACTGTTTTTTTTTCTTCTGTAAAATACCAAAGACATTTTCACTAAGCTCATTTGCATGATATTCTTTAGACATTCCAGTAGTAGCATAAAATGTTGATTTAGTCGTAGACAAATATAATTGGAATGTTATAAAATATACCGAATGCCCTTGATTGTGTCCGATTCAAATTTTAATTCTGAACTAGCGACGCGGCCGATCACCGGCGCCCCCAAGTGTAATATTAATTACTTAATTAGCAGGAAAATTTCACACAATTTATTGTTATTGCGCCATATTTTTCAAGTCGGATGTTCATAGACCAGATGCAAAAGTTATTAAAATTTGCAAGTCAAAAGATAGAATGAAACGCTGTTGTCAGTTCTTTGTTTGTTCATATAGTGTCGCTACGTCCGCCTCAACTTTATATTCCAGTATGTATTTTGAGAATTGTTCTCGAAAATCTACAAAACTACATTTATTAAACTTTTTAAATTCAATATGATATGATATTTGTATTCTCGAAGCTAACTCTAACTTTTTTTTAAATACAGTTTAAAGGCAATGGAATCAACACAATTTAACTTAAACACAAAGTTTCTAATTAATTTGTAATCCAATTAATTGGAATTTTAATATAGTATCAGATAGTACTTGTTTTTTACGTTTGACGTTAAAACCCGTTTAACTATATTAATAAGTATATATTATAATCAAAAATATATATTTCTTATATTTTCTTTGTCAAATATGAAGCTTAATGAGATATCATAATACGAATTAGGTTCGTTGTATAATTTATAAAAAAAAATTATGCCTACACGATTTTAAACTTATGAACAAAATTATACAATATAAACCTTTATTTATAACTTCAAATCCGGAATAATTAGGTACTGTTAATAAAATATATAGATAGAGTACAAAAAAAGTATAACGAATTTTTACTTGATCTCAAATAGTTATTAAAAATTCACCAAAATCCTTCTATAATCAAGTTTAGTTATTCGGTTTTGATGCTATATGATTTTTTTCTTTTGGACGACAATGGAATGTCTCCCCGCCAGCGGAAACCAAGGCGCAGGTGGGTGCACCATTCCATAGTCGTCCAAAAGAAGAAAATCGTAGGAGGTACCAGCGGAGGATAATAAGTTGTATATGGGACACAGTCACCTAGATACATCAAAATAATAATTGCATTTAATAATGTCTAGTAAGACAAATTCAATATTATCTCTAAGCACTAGTAAATTTAACTATTGTTATTTAGTATATAAGATCATTATTTGCATGTACATGAATTTATCATCGTGGTAAATTTAATATTTGTTTCCAGGAGGAACCACATGGAGGTCAACCTGATATAGAAGTCAATCTAATAATCTAATCTTATCTAATCTAATCTAACCCTGTTACTAGCAATGCACCATACATTGCTAGTAACAGGGTTATTAGTCGACATTACTAACAATTCCCTTCCGCTCTAAAACGTAATCTAAACCAATCATATAATGTCAATATAATAGCCCTTGTATCTTGTAGATATATTACACTCAGATAGATTTACATTACGTGTTCAGGACCCTCGGTGTTAGAATACGACTAGCAATTTACTGGATCTATTTATATTTTAAAGACGTCCCCATTGAAACGACGCGCTTTATAAAGGACGCCAGTTATTTTGCGCAACGAATAAGTTTGGCTTTACAAGAGGGAAATGGTGCTAGCATTTTTAGCGCTTTGCCGCGAATGTGACTCGCTGGACTGTCTTTATTTGCAGCAATAATAGAATAGAATAGAATAAATCTTTATCGCTGTAACTGTGTGGGTATATTAATATTGTAGGTGGTGTAACAATATACACATATATATTATGTTTCAACAGTTATACCCTATCGGGTATGGAACAGTTTATAATAGACTTGAATCAAAAAGTATATATCATAACTGCACCCGCGACTTCGTCCGCGTGGAATTTACATTTATTTTTTATTTATTTTATTTTTCAAAAATTAAAATAGTTTAAGTTACTTTTTATTACATCATCATCCGCTACCTGCCAATAAAAGTCACATAAACAGACAAAAATGTATAAACCGACATTTTGATGTATGTACCGTATTTATATTCATATGCATGTAGTAGAAAATGGTTAACGTTTTTTACTTTACTTCAATATTACAAACAGACACTCCAATTTTATTTATATGTATAGATTATATTAATTAGTTTTATTCATAGCCTTGCCTTTATCCGTGCATTATTATTTGGGAACTCTATGTCTCAGACCAATATTCATTAAAAAAATAAAATATCGTAAAATAAAAGATTTCGCAAATGACTTCAAAAATTAATAACTCAATATTTTTTAAAATCCATTAACATAATATTTCTCAGATTTAGATCAGAAAAAAAGACATTGAAACTGAATTAATCAAATTATTACATTATGCAATCAATATTATTTGATTGTTAAGGAAATACATTTTTTACAGTAATAATATTTTAGATTTAGAAAAAAGACATTGAAACTGAACAATAGCCGAATATAAACAAAAATAACAGAGCAGGGATTCTGGTCTGATCTGCTTGGCGAAGTAGGTACAGTAGATTTAACTTATTTTATTTGTCTACAATAGACTTATACAAATAAACATATTTTGATTTGGGAATGATTTGAAATGATAACATTATTCTAATCTCAAATTACAAATTACTTTCCCGACTGCTACACGTATGTAATTTCATATTCATAATATTTGTGTTGTACTTTATATTATTATAAGCTCACAACCCTTGCCCTTTGGGGTGAGCAATGAACAGAACACCATCTGCTTTTTTTCCAACGCATGTACAAACCACTGTTTCTCGCGACCGTTGTACCGGACTGACCAAATTACAGTTTTCAGTTTTTTTTTTATATTGTATCCGTAATTTTAACGACCTGACTAGTGAAGAAATGAGGTTTCTTTCTATCTTTAGTATTTATTTTTAAAGGATGATGCATGATGTAATGTTGCATTCACCTGCACTAACATTTTACGCTGACGGGGCATCAGTGAAGGATAATAAGATGATGAACTTAAGGTCAGGCTAGTTAACCTAGCAAATTTAACACAATGGTTTCCTGGGAAAACCTCGTGAAGGTTAACTAACATGGTACCATGCTAGCATTGGGATTATCTGTCCACAATACTAACAATCCTCTTCCCTTAAGAAAATACAGTAGAAATAGAATAGAATAGAAAATCATTTATTCAAATAAACTTAATTTAAGCACTTTTGAATAGACAACATTTTTTTAAATCTACTAAGCGTATTCGGAAAGCTGTCTCATCACAAGAAGAATAAGCAAGAAACTTGTGTGTTGCTCATTTAAACAATCCTTGTAAGTTCACATTGTACAAGTCGAAACGTGTGAATACAAACTACCAACCAGCACTAATTTATTTAAGCTCAAATATAAAAACACAATAAGATTAAATCAGTCGTAGTGATAAGAGCAGACCAGTCCCTACAAGCAGCACTCGTTCACGAGTATGACGGTTGAGCCAGCCATCACTGCGCTCGACCATATTTTAGGGAGCCCAATGACCCGGCCCACCACGCCGCCACATGCCACAGTTACATACACTATGTATCAAATTAACAAAAAACGCAATAATAAATAAGACAAAGAGATAACAACGGGCGACCTTTGCGCTAAAAAGCTATTTCTTCCAGGTAATCTTAGAATGAAGAGAAGTGATCAGATATGCGTCTGTTATAGGTGTAACGACGGTAACAATATTAACTATTGTTAATATATAAACACTAATATAATATCCGTATATCCTAGTTTAGAAGACAATATCATAATGTTTAAGTGTAGTACAGCAGCACACTGTAAAGTCCAGCAGTTTGTGAAGTTGTAGACACAAAGCCGGACAGTCCGTCCGTCCGGGGGTGGTCTGGCGCCACATTGTCGGCTCGCTGAAAGCATCGCCCACTTGCGATGTGGCGACGTCGGTTGCAGGTCAGGACCTTACATGTACCACATCAATCACTATTTTTTACTTAACGAAATAACAAATATCACTTACGTTAACAAATGAGGAGATATCTCGTTTCGAATATACAAGATTTGAAATAATGATGTTTACGAGGGTTTTCTATGTTAGACTTCAATTTATTAACCGAAATTATTTATTTGCTATTGAAACATTGTCTAAATAATGTCACATTTATTTTTACATTTATTTTGTACAATATGTCACAAAATGGCCATCGAATATAAATTTTAATTATAATAATCTTCGTTTAATTATACATAAACTTGTACATAAAACAATAACAACTTCAAATATACCAGAGCTTGTGTACCTCTGATAGACTTTCTGTTAAGTATTGCGATGAACTTAACCGCGACAACTGACAATTCTACTGATCAAAGACTTTAAAGCGGAGATATCTGATGTATCTAATGAGTACGAGGTATTGAGGGTTTTATGAGGAAAAATACGGAGATAAAAAAATAATAGGACATCGATATATAATAGAATGTTACAAAAAATATCATTATTTTATTAAAAAATAATATAAAAATCCTTCAAGGCTTTGGTTACAGGCATATTTATATTTCTTTAACTTTTTATTCTAGCTATAAATAAAGTGTAAATATTATTTATTTCTTATCTGAGTATAATTACTCATCAATGATAATAACAAAGACTGTGTAATAAATTGTATCATCATCATGATTACCTAGTATAAAATAAAGTCGCTGTCGCTGTATGTCCCTATTTATGCTTAAATCTTTAAAACTACGCAACGAGTTTTTTAAGCGATTTTTTTTTATATATAAAGTGATTCTAGAGGTTTATATAATACATGTACACTTGGGCGAAGCCGGGGCGAGTAGTTAGTGATATAGAAAATGCAGTCGTAGCACTCGCGTAGATAACATCTACGAGTCCCGTGTAGCGCGTGCTTCGAGCTACGAGCAGACGCACTATCGTCGTTCTTATCAATACTGATATATTACTGCATGAATGTATTTGAATGCAAATTCTGCAAGAATTCTGAAGTGCAAATTTATATCTTCACTACCGGGTATATGGTCTAAATCGTGTTGGCGTGAAACCTGCGATCAGTGAACGTGATAAAACGTAATGAGGAATAATGAAATTCTAGAGCACGCGCAAATGGCCCAGTAATTGTGAGTAGCATGCACGCCTGGGAAGCAGTGTTGCTATCTTTGTGGTTTTACCAATAAATCTTGTGCATAAAATATGTAATGGACAAATTGGTAGCTGATGGTTTTTTAAATTTGGAAAAGAAGGAAATTTCTTATTGGATATATATAGTGACTAGCTTTTGCCCGCGGCTTCGCTCGCGTTAAGAAGTATTATTATTGGGTATAGTTTTTGTGGCTTTACAGTACTTTCATGCAAACTTTCATTACCTATTTTATCCCCTTAAGGATGGAATTTATCAAAATTCTTTCTTAGCGGATGCCTATGTCATAACATCTACCTGCATGCCATATTTCATCCCAATCCGTCCAGTGGTTTGGGCTGTGCGTTGATAGATCACTACGTCAGTCACCTTTGAGTTATATATATTTAGATGACTAGACTTTTCTGAAAATAAATCATTTTAAAGTTTGTTATTGTTATTGTTATTTTACATAATAAACTAAATCATTACTTGGAAAAATTCCTAATTTTACTTATTTAAAATAGACTAAAATCTATAAAAAATTTAAAATCATGTACAACATATTTAATAAATGAAATCATTAACGAATTGCCCTTGTGCTTTTACAACTAAGAAAGATTATATCGAAAATTGTTAAATAACGTTATTAAATTGGTTGGTTATCCGATGATGATTATGTTATCTAGTATTTTTTTTTATTTTATTTTTGAACAATTTACACAGCGCCATCTTGTCGCAAACTAAAGAGAGCTTATGTTATGGGTATTGGACACGTGACATACTTATATATACTAATTTATTAGATTACACATAGAAAACATCCAGACCTACAAACAATAATACTTGTAAATACAAGTATTTGTACATTGACTGGAATTGGTCCTGCGACCATCGAAAGTAAACGTGAACTGTTCCGCTAGACCGAATCCATCAAATATTTCTGTTGATTTACGATGACGTTTAGACAGTGGGCTTGCTCAAGTTTTGCTGGTAACACTGCTGCGTGGCCTGCGTCGAGCTGCGCGTCACATTCAGCCGTGTGTTGTGGCTTTCTACAATTTCAAACGCACAGACGCATGTACTTGGTACGAGTAAGTAGGTCATCCACAGCTGTGGTGCCCGTTACCAGTCAGTGAGACGGTATGCCTGCCACTTTTGTGGCATTTTTTTTAAATCACAGGGGACAAACGAGCATGCAGCTCACCTGATGGTAAGTGATTACCGCCGCCCATGAGCACACGCAACAGAAGAGGAATTGCAAGTGCGCTGTCAATATTTTAAGAAGGAATAAGCTCTTTTCTTGAAGGTTTCAATATCGTATCGGTTCGGAAATTGGCATTGCTGAAAGCTGATTCCACAATGTGGTTGTACGTAATAGAAAAATGTATAAAAAGAATGCACTTCCATTTCACGGACCATTGTGTGGCAGAAATAGAAACTTCGAATAGATCCCGAGACTTGTGACACTGAAGTAGATTTTAGGGTCTTTTTCGATCAACGCTCGCCAGTATAGGTTTAAGGGGATATCCCTTATCGATACATCAACACTCACCTTCTCTACTCATGTTGCTCTTTCTACCCAAATAAATCCGATATAAATCTGCTAATTGTGAAACGAAGCCGCTTTATTATTTTATAATTTACCAGAGTAGATTCAGGAGAGTGGGATTTACTGGAACTGAGATGGAAGATATTTTTTATTTACGTTTACGACAGCTTTTATGGCGACTTATCCCCTACCCTGATTACATAGTATAGTACAGTTTTTTGTTTTTATTTCTACTGAATAATAAATTTACTTTAAAATATATTAGTTTTATTATATTTATTAATATAACAGATACGTCATAATGCAGTTTTGGATACTTATATCAACATAGATTTTTTTTATTCCAAGTGATGGCAATCAAGAGTACGACCGTCGGATGGTAAACGGTAAACTATAGTAACCTAGGTGTCAAATTTTCGGAAAAGATACTATTTCAGTAAATATAATAATAGTAACCCAAGACAATCCACACACCTAAGCTAAGCGGAGCTTATGTTATGGCTACTAGACAACTAATTTAAATAAAAAAACGGAGTTTACAGTTTTTTTTTGTAAATGCAGTTATAATGAAGTGGCGTTGTTAAGATCCATTCGCTCCATTTATAGCATGGGTTCCAGGGAGTCTTTGCGAGAGTGCTTTAAGGAATCAAATATCCTCACCGTTGCTTCTCAATATATTTATGAAAATATCATGCATGCCAGGAAGAATATAGACAGTTTCAAAAGAGTTAGTGATTGCACTAATAAAAGCTTACGTAACAATAACAAACTGATTTTACCTAAATGTCATTTGGCTAAAGTTAGTAATTCGTTTTATGGCAATTGCGTAAGGTTTTACAATAAAATACCAGAGTCTGTTATAAATCTGCCAGAAAAAAGATTTAAATGTCAAATAAAACACTTCCTTTGCAAAAAGCTTACTATAAAATTGAAGAATTCGTTAACGATAATAATGTTTTTGTAGAAAAATTTTAAATACATAGCACTGACAATATTATCTGATTACACTAATAATGAGTGCGTAGCGATTTCTATGTTGATTGTCGCATGCCTCTTACTTGTTACACTGTAATTATTTATATAAAAAAAACATCTATTAAAAAGAGCAACACACAAGTTTCTTGCTCATTCTTCTTGTGATGAATCTGCATTCCGAATGAGTGGTAGAATCAAAATATGACTATTCAAAAGTGCTTGTAATGAGTTTATTTGAATAAAGATTATTTCTATTTCTATTTCTATTTCTATCCACTTAGATTGTACAATTGTTCTCAACAGACTACAGCGTGGGGTTTTTCAAAAAGGGTATGTTATGTTTCATAAGGGTCAGCAACGCGCACGTGACACCCCTGGTGTTTCAGGCGTTCATAGGCTACGGTAACAGTTTCCCAACAGATGGGCCGTATGTTCGTCCGTATCGTCGCTAAAACCGTTGAGCTTTTTGTCGTGAAAAGGTGACCAGCTAACATGCAGGCTGACACGTTTGAATGATTGTAATCCTAGTGAGAGTACTTTATTCATGTGATAGATAATGAAGCATACTTCACGCAATAGGATGTTGCTACGAGCTGCAGTAACCCTTCGACGCTCTCGACCGAAATTAAAGAAACCTTCTTAACAATTTTTTAACTAATTCAGATAAAAATTAGTTACTTCTAACTATGTTAGACAATTTTATTTTAGAAAATTTGTTTACTTAGTAAATATTATCGCCAATTTCGCGCCGGTTTTACTATTATGTGAGTTGATTACATAATGTTCAGTCATGTTAAAGTATACGAGTGTGTAGCCCAACGCTGTGAAATGCTAATCCGCTCAGTTACTGCGGAAGGTGGAACAAAATGGATCACATGGTAGAAACACGATGAATGGTAGCTAGACCATACGACCTGAGTATAGATTCAGCTAGATATTTTTTTATATCATACTTGTCCCGGCTTCGCTCGGGCTTACATGTATTATATATACATATAAATAAAATTGGAGTGTCTGTTTGTAATATTGAAAAAACCTATATAAATACGGTAAATAACCCAATATAACATTTTTTATAATTTTTGTCTGTCAGTCTGTTTGTTCCGGCTAATCTCTCAAATGGATGGACCGATTTTGACGGTACTTTTTTTGTCAGGTAGCTGATGTAATAAGGAGTAACTTAGGCTACTTTTATTTTAGAATAATAAAGTTAAATTCCACGCGGACGAAGTCGCGTGTACAGCTAGTTTATTTTATACTATGTAATGATGCTTATGGAATATCTGAAGATAAGTGATTACTGCTGCGTATGAGCACACGCAACACCAGCGGAATTGCAGGTAAGTTTTTTATATATAATAAAATGCAATGTACCTACCCGCCTTTGCTAACAGTATACGCTGGCGGGGCACCAGTGTGACGAGTGGACGATAAGATACGCATGAGGTCAGGTCAGTTACCACATAGTGATCACATCACTTGGTTTCCAGGGGGAACCGTGTGGAGTCCGACCTGATATAGTACATTGGAGCCTTAGTTCCCATTACTAACAATTGCCTTCTCCCCATTACAGGTGAGTTTCTCATATTTAGGAGGGTTAAACTGTTTTCTTGAAGGTTGGATAGTACAAAGCTGCGAGAACAAATTATTCTATAGAGGAATTGGAGGAATGAGGAGGACGAGGAAATGTTCTTATGTTTATACACATTTGTACACGATTTATTATATCTTTCTTATCTTACACTATACTAGCGATTCGATCCGGCTTCTCATTTGCACTTACACAGACTGTTAATCGCGGACAATATACATTTGTATAGGTAAAATAATTATTAAAAACCTTTTAGTATTTATTGTTCTAGCCTATAGGACTATTCAAAATATATTATTACTATTCAGTACCAATTTACATTGTGTTTGAAATTATAGAAAAGAACGCAACCTGCCTTTCAAAAGTTTCCGATTGAGTATTGTTTTTAATTTGATGGGCAAAGAGTTAAAAAGCCTCACTGTTTGTAAATCTTCACCGTGCTTCACCATATTAAGGGTTGGTTTTATAATGTCAGGGTAGTCCATTCTGCGAGTACTTTCCCGTATGTCTCGGTTTAAAAGTGCTTATGTTAAGGTTATTTGAATTTAAAATATTTCTTGATGATTCTAATGGTCTAAATAAACAGTATATTGTATAAAAACAGTTACAAACCTGTATACCGGACGGGCTCGTGTAATCCGAAATGTATCACAAACCAACACAACATTAGAATTCATCACTATGAGCACACAATCCTCGGAATTATGTGGACCCGTAACGCACTAGCATGTTAATTGTCGCGGATCGCGAGCTCCGTACGTAACTTGGAGTGAGGTGAGGGCGCAGCGTGACGCCACAAGTTCACCCCTCGAGGGTCGGATGCGGACTGGCGGCGTGAACCACTACGTCGTGGTTCCTGAAAATAAAGTGTCCATCGAAGTCCTTGAATATTCCGGGAATGCCGGAAATTTCCCAAATGAACTTGAAAATTACCAGATTTGTTATCTATTTCAGAAATTTATATAAACAAATTCATTTGATATCTCAAAACAATTCACACAACGTCATCTAGTCCCAAGTTAAGCAGAGCTTGTGTTTTCTTTGTAAATACTTACATATGCAAACATACAAACTTACGATAGTTTGTATCTTTCCATAGGTAAGTATATTGTACATTGTACTCATGAATACAAATGTTCCGTGCGGGGAATCGCACACGCGACCATCGGAAGTAAGGCGGTGTGCTAAACTACATTACCACCGTGGTCGTCGTTGATTATGTGTGATACAAAATAATTTTGTTATTTCTGACTATATATCATCTATATTAAGGACCTGTGTTGAAAAAGTCTTACATTTTCATGTATTTTTGCCGCCAAGTAGTTTGCCTTTTAAGGTGAGTATCACAGGCATGACATGATGACGTGATGTCCATGCTGTTGTACATGTATGTATATAGGCCACAGTTACCACTTACCATCAGATGTAACCACTAGCTTATTTGCTATTCTAGTGATACTAATATACAGGAAGCTAAAACTTTGTACCCCTTTCTACGAATATTGCACAACAGAGGAGTATGAAATATTGCCTACTTATAGTAAAAGTAGAAGAGTGAAGAATGCTAATCATCATCATCAACATCATCATCGCAGCCTGGAAGACGTCCACTGCTGGACATAGACCTCCCCCAAAGATCTCCACGACGATTGGTCCTGAAGAATGCTAATAGTTTTTCTTAATATTATGCATAAAACATACAATAAATCAAACATTACACTCTACCATTATATTACACAACTGACAATAAAACATCAATGTCAAATAATGTCAATATGTTAATTGTCAAATCAGCAAATCGAGGTTTATTTCTGTACTAGTGTACCACATTGTGGAATCACCTTCCAGCAATGGTATTTCCGAACCGATTCGATATTGAAACCTTCAAGAAAAGAGCTTATTCCTTTTTAAAATGCCGACAACGTACTTGCAATTCCCCTGCTGTTGCGGGTGCTCATAGGCGGCCAATATATTTATAAAAAAAAAAAAAAAAAAACTAGGTAAGTTAATTAATAATTTTTCAATCCCAATATATTTATATATTTAAAAAAATCTGTAAAACAAATAAAATCAATATAAAAAAAATACTCAATTCCGAATGAGTGATAAATAAAAAAATGTGACCATTCCAAAATTTTTATCTTTTATTTGAATAAATATTATTTCTATTTATAAATAAAAATACCGAAGCTTCCAATCTCCCTCAAGAGGTACCCGAGGTGAATACAATGTCCCGGCCGACCACCCCACCACAAATGTGACTTTATGTTTTAATAACTGGCCGTGGTTTCACCTGCGTGACTCTTATAGCCTGTGTGTTATTCTGGTATATAAGCTATATAATATTATGGTAAATTAAGTTTAATTATATGTACATTTTATTTGCTCTTTTTTTTCGTTTGTTGTTTATATTGTATTTTTTACATTGCACTGAATAAAATATTTTTCTTTCTTTCTTTCAGATTCATTACAATCCAGTAGTTTTTGTGTGAAAATGTAACAAACGCTCATCTATCTACACTAACAAACTTCTGCATTTACAATATTAGTAACATTTTCGGGCAACTTTATAATAAACTTGCTAACATATAAAATAACTAGCCACTCGCCCGGCTTCGCACGGGTATCTATTATATATATATATCTATTATATATATAAACCTTCCTCTAGAATCACTCTATATATTAAAAAAACCACTTCAAAATTGCATTACGTAGTTTTAAAGATTTAAGCATACATAAGGACAGATAGCGACAGCGAATTAATTTTATATAGCCGTTCCCGCGACTTCGTCCGCGTGGAATATTATTTCATTGATTTTAAATAAAATTAGCCTAAGTTACTCCTTATTACATCAGCTACCTGCCAAAAAAAGTCCGTCAATTCAGAGATTATCTTACAAACAGACTCTAATTTTATTTATATGTATAGATGTATAGACTATGTATATGGTCAGTATTACGACCGACCATGCGCTAATACCCGTTAAATAATTTAGGCTATACGCTATGCTAAATATCTGAAACATATTTGAATAATTTTTTACAATAAATCGGCTACAAATTTATATAAAATCGCTAAATCATATTTCAAAAACACAACAATACATATATATATATATATATAATGGTAATGCTGATGATGATAACAAAAATAATTATTTCTGTGGTTACGACAATATTACACTCCTGTCACTTTACAATAAGCTGGGCCGTATTTTTTTATTTTTTATTTATAATTCTTTATTGGACCTTAAAAAAATAAAAAAAAACGTACGTTTGATTGCAAGCATAAAAAAATACACTACTTCCTTGATCCAGTAGTCATCTTTCATGATGGTGGACAGCGATCTATGTCGACCATGACTGTTTCAAGGCACTCGACCTTTTTAATGAAGATTCCTATTTTTAACGAAATTGTGAAACGCTCGCAGTCCGGGCCGTGGTTGGCGACTCCATAGTTTTTGTCTGTTTTATGATCAGCCTGTGTAAGATAAAGATAAAACTTTATTCATTTCCTTCTTTGATAGCTAATTCGCGTTGAACTGTGAGCTGGCGGAACAAATAAAAAGAGGCCGTACAAAGTCAACTTACTTAACTGTTATTACTATAGTCACATTATCAATAAGTGTTTATCAGTACTTATTTTTGTTATTTCTTTACAAAAAATGTCAAATCTGTCAGTCCGTATGTTGCTGTTCGTTTATGAAAACATCTGGATAATTGCGTTAAAATTTTCACGAAATAATATATTTTAAAAGTTAATATAATGTAGATCAGCATATAGGTTCAATAAACTTGAATAAATACCGCCCAATAACCCATTTTGTAAAAATATTCTTAATAATGTGAAAATGCCAAAGAGTGGAACCCATTTCCAGATTCCGTGTTTCCGGAGAAATACCAACCGCGGATTCTAAGTCTGTGGTGAATAGATTTTTTCTGGGTAAGCTCGCTATATCCTAGGTCTCGCCATCATTTCCCACCAAATAAAGTAAGACAGGAAGACAATTTTTTTTAAATTACTTTTTATGCTCTATGTACCGCATATACATTCTTATGCTTTTGGTGAATCGCTGAATTTGAAATTACAAACAGACATTTCAATTTCATTTATTTGTATAAGTAATACTCAAAGTATAAATAAAATACAGCAATATAAATCAATTCTATACTTATATTTATATATGACATGTTGATTTTGTTTTAAACTATTTTCAACATCGTTTCCAACAATATTAATATACAATATTTACCGTGATTGTCATTTTTATGAGCTTCTGATATTATGTGGTTGTAAATCGGACAGAGTTACTTCCACATTTCTAATGTTAATAAAAATCAAATAAATACAGAAGGTTCAAATAATATACAGCAATATAAATCGACATTCCCAGGTTTCCTTTATCGTCCACTTATTTTGTTTTAAACTATTTTCAACATCATTTACAACAATATTAATATATTTACCATGATTGTCATTTTTATGAGCTCGGACATTACGTGGTTGTGAGAAACATTCTGGTCACGAGTCGCTACTGAAATATCAACTCGTATAATGTAATACAGTCACCTTATTATTATATGTACATATATAACAGTAAATATATTTTGAATCTGTAAGTATTGTTGTACAGTATATATCTCAATAGTATATTATGTATTTATTACAAATATATCTTATATATAAAATGCTCGCGTCACAGTGTTTGTAACAAAACTCCTCGGAAGCGACTTGACGGATTCTTATGAAATTTTGTATATATATTTAGCAGGTCTTAGAATAGCACGTGAATTATTTTTCATGCTCCTAATTGATAAGGGTGGTCCATGATTTGCCATAAAAATACAACTCTAAATTTTCCTTCTTCCGTCCCTATGTTTTAATTGCGATATTAGTACTTTAATAATTAGTAGAGAGTAGATCTCAGCGATCGTAAGTGGTAGCCGCTGCCTATATACGTAAACAGCACTACGTACATCACGTATCACGTAACGCGAGCGATATCACAATACATGAAATACATAAAAAAATAATATCCTTCATTTTAATAATACGTCTTTGATAGTATTTGTATTACGTATACTGGCAATATATGTATTATCATTAAAAATACACTATTTACTTAAGGGCTGGTCAATCGTGTTTAGCACTAGTGGTATTAGCGATATTACAGACTAGCTGTTCCCGTCTTAGTCCGCGTGGAATTTAACTTTATTTTTCTAAAATAAAAGTAGCCTAAGTTACTCCTTATTACATCAGCTACCTACCATAAAAAGTCCCGTCAAAATCGGTGCTGCCATTTCAGAGATTAACTGGAACAAACAGCCAGACAGACAAAAATTTTAAAAAATGTTTTTTGGTGTATGTGTGTTATTTATATTCATATATATGTAGTAAAAACGGTTATTTCAATATTACAAACAGACACTCCAATTTTATTTATTGTATAGATGAATATATAATAGTGTATTATATTCTGTCTACTTAATTATATTGCTCAATATCAAATTACACTTTGTTACTCAAATAACCATTTATTTACATACATATTTAAACTTATTAGTATGTATTCATACAAAATCTAAATTACCAACATTTATTTCAAACAGCAACATGCAAGTTTCTTAATCCTTCTTGTTATGAGTCTGCGTTTAGAATGAATGGTTGAATAAAAATATAACTATTCAAAAGTGCTCACATAAAGTTTATTTGAATAAAGATTATTTCTATTACTATTAGTCTACCGCCGAGTTCAGTCTCTAGACTCAATTGTGAAGAACTGAAGAAACTTGCTCAAGAAATTTGATAATAACAAACTCGTTCTTCTTGTTATGAGCCTGCATCTGGGTGATCGAGCAAATGAGTCAAACTTGTGTCGCGAATGGAATACAACACACAGTGGTGAATATATGATTCTTTTATATATAGTATTTTATTGTATAATATTAATCTAATGTCTAATGTCAATGTTCATAGTTGCAGTCCGGTCTGAAAAGTTAGATTTAGTAACCTAACATTTGAACTGCTTTACCGGGCGCTCGTGCTATTATCGTAAGTGTGTAGTTTACGGTAAGGCTATATAAAATAATCTTTTAAAATTGTTTTTGATCCATCGCAGTCAGCTTGTACTGGTGGTGACGTTGGTATCAGTGCGGGACATGCAGGTCCCGTATCTGTCTGGCGAGCCACGCCACGCCGTCCGGCAGACCGGCGCCGGACAGCGCGCTGGATGCACAGATGTGCCACGGCTTGTCGGTTATCCGCTCCAATCCCAATGCTGTAACATAAAACGAATAAAAAAATACTAACGCGCTCGGTGGTGTAGCAGTTTAGCAGGCCGGCCTAATTCCGACGGTCACGGATTCGTTTCCTGGCACCGCGCATTTTTTTATTTCAGAGGACGAATCATCTGAAGATTAGTGTCTGATTAGTCTGTTTTCCAATGACAAACTTGTTCACGGTACCCTGATAGAAAATGGCACACACGGTCTCAAACTAATAAAAAATATTTATTCATTCAGCCTCGTATGTACGTATATTTTATATAACTGCCCCACGTGAAAGAACGTGTCAATTTAAGACACCAAACCCACCCTTTACAAAACACGGAACTTTCTTTCACGATCAGGAGCGCTCGCGATTCAGCGCGGGAAAGCCAGCGCGCGCAAATGTGGGAGATTGCATTTACTATTTTTTTGTGTTCACTCTTTCGCGTGTAATTAGGCGTATGTAACATTTTGTTTTACTTTGTTTTAAAATGTTATTTTTTGTTTTATCTCCATAGTTGGATGTCCGCCATTTTGCAATGTTAATTATTTATTATAAAAATACGACAAAGCTCAAACGATTAAAGGACACGGAAATGTGATCTCTGGCGGCGAGGCACTTTCTCATTCTCTTTGTCTACGTTTTCATACACACTCTTTCTTGATAGAATGAAAGAATTTCATGAAAGAGCGTACGTAAATGCAGCTCTAAGGAACAGTGTTCGTTCTGAACATTCTATGGAGACTTAAAACAAATAAACATCAAGGGAGAGTCAGCGAATTACATCATATTTGCTAACCATTTATTTCAAAGTTAATGTGCACCGCGGATGTATCTAGTAATTACCGTATCACTCTCCAGAGGCGCCGTGAAACCATTTCTAACTAAGGTATAACTACTACAGCCTGTAAACTCAGGTGAACTTAATTTGCAGCGCCATCGGGCACTGACTTTATTAACGAAGTTATTATTAGTTTTTGCAATTAAGTAGTAAAACTTTGAATATAATATTTTAAAAAGTGCTAATGGAAACCATTTGCGTTTGAAATGCTTTTTCGTCTCGAATATTTTAATATAGAATTTCATATATAGTACACTGTTGCATAGGAGCCAACAGAATATAAGCGCTGCATTTTTAAGCTGAGTTGATTGCTTGTTACGGCGCATACCCTCGGTTCTTCGAATTATTTACTTTTTAGTTTCTCTGATTGGTTGTCTATAAAAACTATACTTTTTGAAATAATTAATTATCATTGCGGCGGTTTTTGCGCCGGCTATTGATTAAACTGACATCTAACTATGGAGCAAAGACATAATTATAGTGATATTTATAATATATAAATCTCAAAAGTAACTTTGGAAAATAAAACCCGTGCAATATAAATAAAAATTTTAAAAGAAAGTAAAATTACATGAAATACTTTCTTCTTCACGATTGCGCTGTCTTTCGCGAACTAAAAGCAGCTATTAGTATAAAACCACAATTCCACAGTCTTACTAATATTATAATCGTGAAAAATTACAAGTTTGGATGGAACGATGGATATTTGTTACTTTTTCACGACAAAACTACTGAATGGATTTTAAGGAAACTTTACAAGAGAATAACACAACCTATAAATGTCATTTTTTTTACTACTCTTATGCGTTGGTAGGTGCTAGCATTTATACCTTCACCGGACTATAAGGGGCGAGTGCAGATGGCACTCCAAACCTACGGAAGGACTTATGGAGCAGCTGAAGGCTAACCCCTACCTGACGGATGCGACTTCAGTCTGATGGCACCGCTAGGGTTTCGAACCTCGGCTCAGGCCGTCGTAATTTCGATCCCCGTTTGAATTGCACAAGGTATAGATAGGAGGGGAAATGTCAGCTAGTGTTAAATAAAACGTAATACAAAGCCTGTACCGGAGGCGACCTGCGTGGGCGCGAGTGCGTGTGTTGCATCGCACTTGTTGGCGAATACGAGCAAAGGGACCCGCCGTCCGAACACATCCGGGTGAGACAGCATCAGCTCCAACTCCTCGCGGGCCACCACTGCAATCATACACCACCACCACTGTTTTAGCTCATACTTACCGTCCACGGCTGGGAATTTCACGTCAGGCAGATAGCAAACAAGGTTATAATAAATACAAATCGTAGTCGCTTACATGTTTCCTTTTGAATATTATGCGACATCACGTTATCATACCAGATCCAAGTTTTTTTAATATTTTTCATGACCCTATGTGTTGGCCTCAAAAAAATCATATTTATATATACACTATTTATGTTGTCACAGTGATAGTTGACATACATCTCCAAAACGGCTTAGCCGATTTTGATAAAATTGTATATGTAAACGCAATAGGTCTGAAAAAAGGTTGTAATATAGGTATTTATATAAATATAAGTGACAAGGATAGCCCACCATATTTTTTTTTATTTTAGGAGAAAATTTAAACCCTAAATTTTAACCCTTCTATCATCAACCACTATTTTATTAACAGCGATATTAGTACTTTAATTTATAAAGCTAAATAACGTTTGCAGGTTCACCTAGTCTCTATATGCTATTGCTCTTATAAACTTTCTTGTAGGAATGCAGCGTGTTGGTGTGTCTGTAATGTGAAAGATCACTAACCGAGCCGTAGGTGGTCGGCGGCGTCGACGACGTATATGAAAGCGTGCGCGCGGCGGTAGTGGCGCTCCCAAAGCGCGCGGTGCCGCGCTGCTCCCGACACGTCCCACGCGCTGAACGACACCCCCCCGCCTGGACAACAACATGCCCCCCACACGTACTGTTAGTAGGACAAAGGCCCACTGCTGGACCAGCTGACGTGGTACATTATATCAAAAGTAATTGAAATGGCAAACAAGCTAATGACTCATCTAATGGTAAATAGTAACCCATTAGCTTATCATCAATCTGCAGATTTTACCAAGAAGAAGAGGAAACGCCACTACACATCATATACGGTTGCAGTCCACTTATGTATAAACGAAATATCTACTTTGAAAGTATACACTATATCCTAAGATATAGGAGATAAACATCATTTCTTGTCCCTCACGGGTCTAGGTAGCGAACTCTGAATAATGGCGAGACAATAAATCTATACAGGTCGCAGTGTTACAGGTAGCACCTGACAATAGCCCAAATCTCCCAGACAAGATGTAGTCCCAAGCTAAGCAGAACATATGTTATTGGTAAGAGACAAGTTATAGAAATACTTATTTTTTTGTAAATACATGCAAAATATATTTAAAATGGCGAGGATTGTTAGTAATGTAGACTAATAACCCCATGTTGACAATGTACCATGTCAGGTTGATCTCTAAGTGATTCCTCCTGGAAACATCGATAGAAATATATCTTATTTTATTTTCTTCACTTCACCTCATACTTATGTTATGATCCTCCACTGGTGCCCCGCCAGCGTAAACCATTAGCGCAGACGGATGCACCGTTCCATTATCATAATCATAAGAAATATATTAGGAATACACCCAGACCTACACAAACTATCATACTCATGAATACAAATGAAACATACGAGATCATTGGAGAGAAGGTAATACACAAAAATACCCGATTATTATCAATAGGTATTACTTTGGAAGTGGTCCTGTTGCTGGCCGACGGTGGGCGCGAGGTGCTGCGCTCGCTGCTCCGGTGGCCGCAGGGTGTTGAGGAGCGTGCTCTTGCCGCTGTTGTCCAGCCCCAGCACCAGAACAGTCACCTCCGTCTTACCGCGACCCAGCCATGTCGACAGCTTGTCTAATAAGCCCATACTGATGCTGAATGAACCTGAAACAAACACATTCTGAAATTAAAAGAAATGAAACAATTTTATCGCCTCTATGCTGGCGGGGCAATAGTAGAAGATGATATTGTCGATATTGTACGGTATTATTATAATAACTACTATAATAACTAACTACTATATATAACTTTATTTTTCTAAAATAAAAGTAGCCTAAGTTACTTTTTATTACATCTGTTACCTGCCAATAAAAAAACGATTATTTCAATATTACAAACAGATACTCCAATTTTATTTATATGTATAGATACAAGCACACCCGTGCGAAGCCGGGGTGGGTAGCTGGTTAATTATAATGTAGGTACAAATCTTTTAAAGTCGCCATCTGTAAATATTCTTACAATATTCCCTTTCCTTTCCCTCAGATTTCTCTTTATTTGTGCTGCTGCAAATGAATACACGTACCTACAGTGGCCGCTAGTTATTTTGTTATCATAAAGTTACCAACCGTCCTGTTTACCCAGGACATAAGTATCCTGGGAAGTCCTGAATAATTATTTGGCTTTGGGTTTTTAAAATATACGCGCCTCTTAATTACTGATTTTCAACCGTATATATTATCTAATACTTTTTATTAAAAACCTCATTAAATTAATTACTTGAATTTTGCTACATATTAATTGTAACACTATTACTGCGTTCTGTTTTTAAACTGGTTAGTCCTGGTTTTTTTAACTTTTAATCCTGGTTGTCATCACCACTGTTAATTTGAAATTACAAACATTATATTATAAAAGCAATACATTATTAAAATAAACTAACCTTATCTTCTGAGTATGTCTGAATACCCCAAGTGGGGGAAAACTCGGCACATCCCGACCTCGTGATCACAACAAACACGTTCAATTGAAGGAAACCTCAAGAATATATCAATTTGCGATACAAATATAATAAACGTCGATACGTGCCGCGATGTTGAAAATAAATCGTATTGATGTTGTCCCCGCGTTGTCATGGCAACGGCCACGTAACAATACGCGACCTACGTCGACTCGCGTCAGACAAAAATGTCGACTAATGCTGCAGGTGTTTTTTTTTTTGTCACTTAGGGGAATAAAAAATTAATCACAACCTATTCTCAGATCTACTGAGTATCCATATTAAATTTCATCAAAATTGACTAAGCGCTTCGGATAAGCACAATAACTAACACTGTGACAAGAGAATTTTATATATTAAATTTTTGCCCAGCGAAAAACCATAGAGCCCACAACATAGTGTAATTTTCAAAGTTTCATGAACTAACCCTATGTAAGAAAAAATTAAATGAAAAATTTGGCTTCTATTGATCGAAATTTCAGATCTACCAGATAATATTTTACCCACCATGCATTTTGGGTTATCTTTTTAATCATTTTGAATGTATGTAAATATATTGTGAATTCCATTAGGTAGTTTATAGTGTCGCGAGATTGTAGACTGTCGATTAATTGTGAACCATGCAATAATAAATTTTATTAGTACGTTATGTATTAATTTTCGATATTTGTTCTGGGTCTATAAATAAAGAACGATTACCAACAAGCTTTAAGTGCGCGACATTTTCGATTTCTCACACGATACAAACATTTGTATTCATTTGTATTATTGTCTGTATCGGTCGTTGTGATAAATGTATATCATATATGTATGTATTTACAAAAAAATCTTATTATTTATATGAATTGTCTAGTATAACCATAATACAAGCTCTGCTTGCATTAGGACTAGTGAGCACTAATAAGCTAATTTTACCTAAATGCCGTCTGCACAAAGTAAGTAATTCATTCTATGGTAATTGCGTAAGATTTTATAATAAACTGCCATAATCTGCACTAAATCTGACAGAGAGGCAATTCAAATCTTATATTAAACAATTTTTGTGTAAGAAAGCCTATTACAGGATAGACGAATTCATAGACGACAACATATCAAGTAAATAATTAGTTTAATAGCATACAACGTTATAATTTGTTTATCTCATTGCTTTCTTGATTCAATTATTTTATGTAGAAATATGAAAGCGTAACGGTTTTTGTATTGATTGCCGCATGCATTCTCATGTGAAATGTGAATACTATAACCATCAGATGGCAATTGTGTGTAGCTATGACGTGGTCTGGTGTTTTGAGTAGTCATGCTCACTAAAATGTCCAGACTTGTGGCGGCGTAGTGGGCCGGGTCATTGGGCTCCCTAAAATATGGTCGAGCGCAATGGCGGCTGGCTCATCCGTCATACTCGTGAACGGGTGCAGCTTGTGTGGACTGGTCTGCTCTAATCACTGACTTATTTTCTCTTATTAATTGTTTAACCAGTTGTTGTATATTGAATGTTTTTTCCATTGTATTATTTCATTGAATTAGTGCTAATCGATGGTTTGTATTCACACACTGAAACTTAAATTTGTAAATAAGAATAAATTATTTAAAAGAGCAACACACAAGTTTCTTGCTTGTTCTTCTTGTGATGAGACAGTATTCCGAATGAGCGGTAGATTTAAAAAAAAATGTTATGACTATTCAAAAGTGCTTCAATGTAAGTTTATTTGAATAAATGATTTTCTATTCTATTCTATTCTACTATGGCGCTGTGTAAATTTTTCAGAGATATTATTATTATTATTGTACGAATTAATCAAAATTTATCCACGCAGCTTTCTTTGCGCTATTTAGAAATATAATTATCAAAACTTGCTTCACCTGGTAACGTAATCATATTACTTAGGTGTAACTGGGAGTTTTCGTGCGTAGTGTATTAATACAATTAGATCTGTATCTGTACACACACAGAATAATACTAGGGACATTGTCTGGTCGATCTCCACGCGGCTCACCCTGGAAACCATCGTTGTTACTTCCTGGTGAATTTCCCACGAAGGGATAATTGACTTGACCTCATGTCACGTGACGTGATCATCATGCATTGGTGTTCCGCCAGTGTAAACTGTTAGCGCAGACGAAAGCAAAATTCCATTATTAGTCATAAAAAAAATTGCCACAATGGGCAGATGACCTAACCTTATGCATATCTTATCACCATCCACATGTGCCCCGCCAGCGCATACAGTTAGCGCAAACGAGTGCACAATGTCAAGTGTGGAATGAAATTTAGTTATATACCTTTTTGTTACTTAAACGCCATATAATAATATATAAAAAAAATCTCACAATTGAAATAATGTCAAAATTCAAAATTTAAATTATGGAGAGGCGCATGGATCTCTAGATTGATTTCTACTCATATACCTGTCCATCTAAAGTGACAGTGCAGACATGTGTTAACGTTTTTAGAGAGCACTCTAAAAACGTTAATGCATCGCCCTCGCATAAATAAAACGATCCTCAATTTATCAGAACCGTACAAGAAAGGATGAAGCGCGTGCGGTGTAATACTTTCCTTTCCGTATTCTTGAACAAATAGAGTCCCTTTCGGGTCGATATAGATACAACAGTGATCTACAAAAAATAGAAAATTCGTAATCGTACTACATCGTGGTCTGTGATGCTTCCATTGTGCTCTATTTGAACGACAGAGTTGGTCTTAGAAAACCCATGATAGTAGTGATGAACTATTTCACCCAAAAGTAAATCATTTTTACAATCAGACGATGTCCAGTATATAAGTTAAATAGCAGGAACAAACAGATAGACAAATAATGTTTTTTCTTTATTTGAATTTAAATATTACAAACATACATATACTTCAATTTTATGTAATTTTATATATATTATAGATTAAAGATAAATTTATAATTAGGCAGTGTAACATTTCATAAAAACAGTTGAAAGTCTCATAATTTTTATCTGGTGTAACCAAAATTTTAACTGATTGGTTAAAAATTTTGCAGGTGTCTTACATGTCGTTAGCTCGCGTCCCAGGGTCTTTTGTATCTTCAATTTTTTGTACAAATATCAGTAGTTACGTAGATATAAAAACATTGGTAAAGTTGATTTCTTTGTCGTTTCAGAACAGGAAAAGATATAAGGTAAGATTTTGTTGGTTACAATTCATGACTGCTTCCTTTATGTAAACATTAGAATATATTTACGTAATCGGTGGTGTGTAAACGTGACAAGCAAGTGTAACACTCGTGGCCCTCCGTGTAACGACTCGTTACACTCGTTACTAACGAGCAACTAATGTACCTATCAATATCAAAATATCTTTATTGATAGTCTATTTTATGTAGGTCTATTATAGACTCTCTTGGTATCTCAAATATACCGTCAGTTCGTAGTGCTTTCGAGCTTAGAAAAACTGAGAAGAAACTAAATTCTTATTTTCTCTTAGTCAAATGAGTTTTTACAAGTTTACAAAAATACTGATTCATTTTAAATTCAAATTTGAGAGAATTGTGTGACCACCAACATAAGTTATTGCAATTCTGTCAAAAGAAAGTGCAATCAGTGTTCGTAGCCCGAAAAGACATTTTTTTTATACTACGACCACTAGGTATATACGGCCCATCTGTTGGTGAACGGTTACCATAGCCAAAGGACGCCTAAATCACCAGGGTTTTTTTTTATGATAATGGAATTGTGCACCCGGCTGCACTAATGGTTTACGCTGGCGGGGCACCAGTGGAAGATGATAAGATGAACATGAGGTCAGGTCAGTTAGCCCATCGTGACAAGCTCACCAGGAATTTGTCATGATGGTTTCCAGGGGGAACCGCGTGGCGGTCAACCTGACGGATTGTTAGTAATGTGACACTAACAATCCCCTTTCCCACCCGAATCACCAGGGGTGTCACGTGCGAGTTATAGACTCTAAACCCTACTACTCTTTCTTCATGTGAAAGAAAGAGACAAACAATCCTTCATTGTTAGGTTTGTCACTAAATCCGCAGCCTAAGTTTTGTTCATGTTACCTACTTTTATAATTACTTACTTACTTATTTTAAAATTGAAATATGTGAGACTGCAAGTTAAATTCCCAAGAATATTTTTACAAACTTACAGAATGTATCTATGTAAGTATTAATGTTTGATATTTTGTTTTTATTTCATCTCATTTGTCTATACATCTTAGAGAGTAAGTAAATAATGATTTTGTAATAATCTAATAACAATACATACCCGTACCTAGCTACCGCAATGTTTAAAATTCAGCTAGCGTGTACGTACCTACATGAATGTTGAATTCACCGAATATGAAATATATGTGTTTGTTTTGTTTTTTACCATAACATTACGTAGAGTTTTATTTTGCCGCGCGGCATCATGTCGCAACGTGACGTCTGTACTCGACACAAAATATATTTAATTCTACTTCCTTAAACAAAATCAAAGTTTGTGAAGATATACGATATCTGTTACTGATCTGGATTAAATTAAATAGATTCCATTTACTACTCACGACTCGTACTGTGCTATAACTTGCTATGTATGCTTATTAATATCTTTGTGGGTTGCCGCAAGTTACATGTAATAAAATTTATATAGTACTAGCTGTACCCGCGACTTCGTCCGCGTGGAGTTTAAGAAAAAAGATAATTAGAGAATTTTTCAAAAAGAAAAGTAGCGTAAGTTACTTCTTATTATATCAGCTATCTGCCAATAAAAGTACCCGTTAAAATCGGTCCAGTTATTTCAGAGATTAGCTGGAACAAAAAGACAGACAGACAAAAATTATACATGTTATTTTGTTGTATGTACGATACATTTATATTCATATGCATGTAGTAAAAAAGCGGTTATTTCAATATTACAAACAGACACTCCAATTTTATTTATATGTTTAAATAACTAACTCTGCTTAGCTACCCTCTCGTATACTGATTCTGTAATATTTTGACAATAGTCCAGCTATAATCCGCTAAACTTATTATTTTATTATTATAATTAAAACTGGATGGATATTTGTTATTTTTTCACGCAAAAACTATTGAACGGATTTAAATGTAACTTTACAGTAATATCGATTACCTAGACATCAGAATAACACATAATCTAAAAATTTCATACGGGTGACACCGCAGGCACAGCTTGTATAAAAATATTCCAATAGCCTTCATATCAATTTTACATATTTACGATGTCCTGTTGGAAGCGTATCCCATGTTCATAAAAAGCCACACAATTATCAAAAGAAAAAGTCAATGAAATGAAAGTAAATGAAAATGTAACACATGTATTTTCCAGAATATGTTGGACCCAAATTTTTAAATCATACCATTTTCTAAATATTTCTATTGCACTAGAATAGTCGTAGAATACTTACTCGTGTCAAGAAGTGCTACTTTATCTTTGGTCCATTCTAAATTCATTACATAACCTTTTAATTAGGCTGGTGTTACCCAGTCGGAATAACGATGATGTTCTGTGTACTTTGTGTTAAGAAATTGACAACCGTGATTCCATACTACAACATTTTAAAATCGGATAATGTACTATGTAGCAAAAACAATTAGCCGATGGTAGGTTTGAATAGACTATGGCATTCTTCTCTTTTTTTTAACATAACGTGAGTTGTCCGGAGAAAATAACAATCAGTTGTACGATTCTTGCTGTTGCTACAAAACTACTTACTGCAAAACGACATTATTATTTTTTACCATTCATACAGTTTCTTAAATATATCATATAGCATAAGAATTTCAGAAGTGGACTTGTGAAATACTACGTTTATCATGGTGTTTAATGTTTTTGTTAAAATAGTCACATTAGGCTTTTTTATTGTAGGCGCTGCAGAATACCTTTACTTACTAAATACGAAGTCGCCACAAATGTAAATAAAATTGGCGGGAATAAAATTATATTCAATATATTTATATTCATTTTGCTTTAAATATACATTTGGTAATACTAAACATAACATTAAAATACATTTAATTAAAGACAATAATACTAACCGAGTCAGTTACTACATTGTAATAATGAAAGAAAAAATAGAATTAGATAGCAGACCTTAAAAATATATTTTTATTTTACCATAAGCAGTATAGTTACATAAGTAGAAATTAGTTAAAAACATTTCGAATACTTTCAGTGGTAGACCAATATAATTTATTGCTAAAATGATCATGCCAGGACTGAGCAAATAATCACTCCGCTCAATTCTAAAGGTGTAAAGATTGACTGCAACTGTCAATCAAGTTGTCAGATATCAATGTCAAGTGTTAAAGTTTGATTCATAAGTTTCATTTATAGTTCATTTATCTATCTGAACTTTGAAATTATTATTACTATATAAAAACTAACAGAAATAAATTCAATCTAAATTAAATAACAATGGATATTTATTAGAGTTTCATATCCACAATCTTTTCCGTCGCCTGTCCAATTATTTTGTAACAATGTTTTCTCGCTACGTGGTCACGCAAGTGAAGCACAATTCGTTCTTCCTGGTGGGCTTGGTGCTTGGATTGTTGGTGGCGTTGGTGGCCGTGCCGTTTGAGGACGATGTGTCCGCTTGCGTGGACGTGCCTGCGAGCGTTGGCGCTGCCGATGAATTCGAACCACATCGCGAGGAGAAGCCCTTGGGCTCCGCGGGACAGACGGCCGGCCGTAGCGTGCAGCGACCCAGATATTACAGCACCGAGCTTGGCATGAAAGGTAGTATGCCTTATTATCTTTGCAATTGACAGACACTATTAAACCTTCACAATTGCCATCTTATCTATGCTAGTTAGTAAGTAGATTTAGATAATAGAATTTTAATATTAAATAACTTAATTATAGAAATCGTAATAATTATAATTAACAAGTAAAGAGTAGATAATTAATTGATGGCTATTATGATGTTTAATTTAATATTATAAAATAATTAACAGAATCACACTACAAATAATTATAACTGACATGAGAACCCATCCCACCTCATACCCATCCCAAAGTTTGCATTACCATTATGCTTATAGGGTTTCCATATAGAATTACCAGTGAAATTCTTTGAAATTTAGATATTATCCAATAAATATACTATATTGCCATCTGTGAAATTAATTTCTCTGACATTAAAAGCTCTGTACATATAACATCAAATAATATAAAAAAAGTTTATGTGACATAACAGCATGCCACTTTTATCCTCAGAAATGACAATGCACAACAGGGTGTGATGCAATGTCTAGAGCTACATTCTCTGCCCTCCAGTAATTTTTTCTATATAGGTCTGGGCGGCTGTATTATATTAACTTTATTTTTCTATAATAAAAGTAGCCAAAGTTACTTCTTATTACATCAGCTACCTGTCAGGCTATTGGTCCAGCCATTTCAGAGATTAGCCGGAACAAACAGACAGACCAAAATTGTAAAAAATGACTTTTTGGTGTATGTACTATATTTATATTGATATGATTGTAGTAAAAAATGGTTATTTCAATATTACAAACAGACACTCCAATATTATTTATATGTATAGATGTATTCAAGTATCTATATCACTAACCCATAGTAGAAACTCTAAAAAACTAAGTAAATGGTACTATATAAGTCTGTTTGAATATTTCTGATTTATTATTATGTAACTATGTTTTAGTGATTATGATATATATCTCTAACCTACATTATACCAATTTTTATAAAAATTTTACATGTATACTTTGTTAGTTTGATATTAGGTTTTTTATGCTATGGCATTTGAATACATACAATCATAATTATCACTGTTCAATGTTCAACCCCTATATTTTAATAGGGGTGTTACGGAAGGACTGTATTAAGGCTGGTTAAAAATGAGACACATTCCTAGGTGAGGTAAAATAAGTGTAATCAGCTCGCTAGCAAAAATATAAAGACAGAATATGGCATAAGAAAATAAATTGAATATAAAAACAGAATGTCAAAATGTAAAATTCAAATATATATAAAAAACATAAAAACTATCAAAAAGGTTGCCATCGGCAACAAGGAGTATTAATTTATATGGCAAAACAATGCGGGGTCAGCTAGAATAAGTAATATATATAGTATATTTATATGTATGATTCATAACTATTATCACAAGAATGCCTGTGTATTGCTGTGACCTAAATATGCATTCAGTTCACAATTGAAGAAACAATGAACTACTAATTATATATTTATTCTTATTAACATTCAATGTACTATTAATTTATTTTATTTAAACTTTAGTTTGAGTTTTTGTGTAATATAGAAATAGAAATAATCTTTATTCAAATAAACTTAATATAAGCACTTTTGAATTGTCAAATTTTTGTTTCTACCACTCATTCTGAATGCAGACTTAATCACAAGAAGGATGAGCAAGAAACTTGTGTGTTGCTCTTTTAAATATATGAATGTCATAATATAAATGGGTATATGAAATCTTGTGGAATGGGTTTGTTGTGGTTAGACTATTATTGTTATCCTTTTGACAAAATTGCAATAGTATAGGCTGGTGGTCACTCTATTCTCCCTAATTTTGAATTAAAAATCAATTTTTGTGAAAAGAATAAGAGAAGCGTTTTATGTCAGTTCTTCTCAGCTCAAAAGCACTACATACTGATGTTAGATTTGACATATCATAAGTCTGTAATAAACCTACAGGAATGAAGATATATTGATTATTAGATTTGATATAATAATATTAAATTATGTTTTTAACTATGCCTGTGGTTCCACCTGCATTTCAGTAAAAAATATAGCTTATATGTTATTCTGATGCGCAAGCTATATTACTGTAAAGTTTAAAAATTTTTGTTATGTATGCTTGCCATATAGATCTAAATGTATCAATTATAAATATCTTTCACTGTGAACATTATGGAAGTCAATAAATATATTGAGAATAGAAAATTATCCATATCTGATAGCCCTTTTTGTAATTCAAATCTGTGTTGTAATCAGTAGAATGCAAGGGAAATTCATAGGGAGAAAAACCTAAGTAGTGTTGAAGACCTGTGTATATAAATAGTGTTGAAAACTTGTGTGTCATTACAATGTAGTTCCCAATAAGCAGGCTCCCTGCTGGCGGGTGTGCTGAGCTCGGAGGCCGCGCTGGGCAGCCGCGTGGCCGCCCTCAACCGCACCGCGGCGCGCCTGCAGCCCGCACTCAGGTTCTTCATCACCGCCAGCACCCTGCAGGCCGCGCCCGGCCTCCCCAACGTAGTCGGCTTCACCGATACGCGTGAAATGCTAAAACCATTTCATGCACTCAAATATCTCGCTGACAATTACCTTGAAGAGTACGACTTCTTCTTCCTGGTGTCGGACGCGTCGTTCGTGAATGCGCGGCGCCTTACGGAGCTCGTTTCAAAACTGAGTGTCAGTCAAGATATTTATATGGGTACCATTGCAGAAGATGACAGCAACTACTGCTCACTAGGTATGTCACCATTTGATTAAACAAATATGTCTATTGTTCTCTCATACTTCTTTAAAAAGAATTTTACTTAAAACATACTATACTAAATTCTCTGAACTAAGATCCTTTTAATCATCAAAATCATCATGTTCCACTATAATATATCAATGGAGTAATTCTTTATGTTACTACAAATTTTTTATCTTTAATATCTCTTGTTATTTAATAATTAGCCTATATAAACAGACAGAGAAACAATAAATTAAAATAAAATCAAAAATATTCTATTTGACTTCTAACATCCCTTTGACTCAGTTTTTGGCTATGTACAGAAATTCGACCTGTACATTTTTATTACATGCATATTAAGTTTTTTTAATGAGTGTATGTGTCAGAATAATTGGAAAGAAAAAAAGAATTTGGTAGCTTAAATCATATGTCCCGTGTTGTGTCCGTCAGAGGGTGGCATCCTGCTTTCTAACTCTGTGCTGCGCTCGGTGCACGCTGAGCTGGACTGGTGTGTGCGGAACTCGTACTCACCGCGCCACCACGAGAATATCGGACGCTGCGTGCTGCACGCCGCGCACAAAAACTGCGTCGCCGCGCTGCAGGTACCGCCCACACTCATAGAAACTGCGGCTCCACGCCGCAAGTACCGCCCACACTCATAGAAACTGCGGCTCCACGCCGCAAGTACCGCCCACACTCATAGAAACTGCGGCTCCATGCCGCAAATACCGCACACACTCATAGAAACTCCGGCTCCACGCCGCAAGTACCGCCCGCAAACAGACATTGCGTTGCCGCAGACCACCTCATTTTCGCCCCACATAACGAGAACCTCGCTATGTCTTCAATTTTGTTCCCCAATTCCTCAATGATTCAACATTTTAGTTCTTTGACCGGGTTGAAAGGTATATTGTTATTAAAGGATGATAATAAAATTATGGACTCTTAACGGTATATGTATGGCGATACACCAATATAGGATGATAGGATGAACTCGAGTTCATGTCCATTAATTTATCATAGGAGAAGCATTTGACATCGACCTCCATTGTCAACCTGATTGATACAATGGACTCAGCAGTCCACATTACTGACAAGCCCCTTCCCCGCGCATATATCGAGTGTTCGTTTGTCACGTTTCAGGGCGAGAGTTACGAGTCGATGCGGTTGTCGGAGGACGGTGCCGGGGGCGGAGGCCTGACGCCGGCGCTGGCGGACGCCGTGACCGCGCACCCGGTCACTGACCCCGACCACCTCTACCGGCTGCACGCGTACACCGCGCGGGTACGTACCCCCTTCAGCACTCATTATTGTTTTGCCTTTATTCCCTTATTTTGACGCAGTATATTTATCCTCTCCCATTGCGGCCGTCATATCTGAGCATCCTCTTCTTTTATCCTTATAATCTTTCACACAGTTCTCCTCTCTCTTTCCATCCATCTCTGTTCATATTATACACTTTCTTTAAGGCATAACTTGTAGGGAGCAAGTAGTAGTACTCGTTATGTTCAATACTACATCATTTCATAAAATAAAATAGAGATCAGGACTGTTTATTACTGATTGAATGAAAACACAATTAGGAGGTTGTAGCTGTATATTTTATCCAAGCAATTTCTCTATGATATAATAATAATAATTTCAAGAGAATTCACACAGCGCCATCTAGACCCGAGTTTTTTTTTTGTTATGGGTTCTAGATAACTGATACAAATACATAGATTTTTTTTTCGTAATACATACATATTATGCGTTGTAAACAACCAGACTGATACAAATAATCATACTCGTGTATACAAATGTTTGTGCTATACGAGGAATCGAACTCGCGACCATCGGAATTGACGTATGTCACTTCTAGACCACCGAGGCCGTCAAGAGCCCAAGATGCATTAGAAACATGTTAATAACTAGTAATAAAACATGTCCAGACATGTGGCGGCGTGGTGGGCCGGGTCAATGGGCTCCCTAAAATATGGTCGAGCGCAGTGATGGCTGGCTCATCCGTCATACTCGTGAACGAGTGCTGCTTGTAGGGCTGCTTTGTCACTACGACTGATTTAATCTTATTGCATGATTATAAAAAAAATTAGTTTTTTGGTTTGTATTCACACGTTTCGACTTGTAAATGTAAACTTACAAGGATTATTTAAATAATCAACACACGTGTATACGTTCTTCTTGTGATGAGACATCGAACGAGTGGTAGATAAAAAACAAATTGTTATGACTATTCAAAAGTGCTTAAATTAAGTTTATTTGAATAAATGATTTTCTATTCTATTCATCTTTGACTGTGTATCTGTGCGGTCAGGTGTTCCTGGAGCGCGCGAAGGAGGCGGAGTGGCGACTGCGGGCGGAGATCTGGCGGCGCTCGGGGCGGCTGCCGCGCCACTACCGCAACGCCACGTGGCCCGGCGGGCTGCGGGCCGACCTCGGCATGGCCGACCCCGCGCCGCCCACCAGGTGCGGGACACACGCCGGGACACCACGGGACACCACGGGACACTCTAACTCTAGGCAGTCCAATATAGCAATGAGATCTCTTGTGGATTGAGTTAGCTAGACGTTTATTACTTTTTAAATATTATGAAAAAAAAAACATGTTTAAATGAGGATTGAGTACAGATTGACTTGAAGTCAGTTGAACTTAAAAATTTAAAAGTTTTTAAATGCGCTGACAATATTATTGGATTCCATTAAGAATAAGTGTGCAGCGGTTTCTATGTTGATTACCGCATGTTATTGTGTAATTATTTATTTTAAATAATATCTTTTCAAAACAGTAACACACAAGTTTCTTGTGATGAATCTGCGTTCCAAATTATACCATTCATTTGGATTTAATAGTAATAATAATAGTAATAATCAATCAGGACAATTCACACAGCGCCATCTAGACCCAAGTTAAGCTAGCTAAAGCTTGTGTTATGGGTACTAGATAACTGATACGTATACATACATTTTTTTTGTAAATATATACATATTATACATAGAAAACAACCAGACCGATACAAACAATCATAGTCAATGAATACAAATGTTTGTGCCGTGCGAGGAATCGAACCCGCGACCATCGGTCGTAAAGCGGTGTGCTAGACCACTAGACCACCGAGTCGTCATAAATTTATTTTATTTTATTTGAAATACATATTTTAGCAGTGCAACGCAAGTGATATGAAAAATCAAAGAGGTAATACAGTGTCGCGTGTGCTGATTTATTCCCAAAGCGATAATAGATGGCGCTACGTGTTCCCTTTACATAAATTAAGATTATGAAATTTAATTACAACAATTTATAATGATAGTCTTGTCTTGAGTTTCGTTAGCGGACTTCATAAGTAATATAGTCGTGCGCATGTCGCCTAAAACTGTTGACGAGAAAACGTAAAGTTGCACTGTACACCTCATCACTACCAATGTCCTACTTATATAGGTTCGACCACCAGCGCTGGACATCATTCAACGGCACACACTCGTTCCTGGGCGACGACTTCAGCACAGCGGCGCCGCTCGCCGGCGACTGGCTGCGAGCCGCGCAGCTCGCCGTGCGGGCGGCCGCCGCGCACGTGGGCGCGGGCCCGGCGCCGGAGGGGGGGCAGCGGGGCGGCGGGGACGAGGCGGGCCCGCCCGCGCTGGTGGAGGGCGCGTGGCGCTGGGACCCGGCGCGGGGTCTGCGCTGGCGTGTGCTGCTGCGCGCACGTGGCCGGCTGCGACGACTAGAACTGCTGCGTCCACTCGGCGCTGCGAGGCTGGCGCGCGTGCCGTACGTGACGGAGAGTGCGCGCGTCGCACTGCTGCTGCCCGTGACGGCGGCTGCGATCTCGGACGCGCACACCTTCCTCGCACGGTACGCCGCCGTGTGCCTCGCGCGGGACGACAACACCGCGCTACTTGTGGTGAGTACTGTTTCTTTAAGGGTGGTAATACAACGGCGGTCCCGTCCGCGTTAACGGTTTACGCTGGTGTGGAAAATGATAGGATGTATGAGATCAGGGCTGTTTGCCCGTCATGAAATTCACCAGGAATTTAACTTGATGGTTTCCAAGCGAAATCGCGTAAAGGTAAACCTGACACGGTGTGTTGTTAGCAATGGGATTATTAATCTATATTACTAATTAAAATCCCCTTCCCCCTATGAGTACTATTCGATTTAATCAGCTATACATACATTGCACACATGCTTCAGTTATTTCTAATTTGCTAATTGGAAAGGTACAATTTGAGATTTAGATGTTAATGTTTTAAGTTTGTAGGATTTTGTGGGTACACACATGAGTAGCTGCAAATATTTGTTAGTAAATTCAAAAGTATATTTTACCACTACACTAAAATCTGAAATATTTCACAGATCCTTCTTTGTTATTAGGAGACTAGCTGTTCTCGCGACTTCTTCTGTGTGGAATTTAACTTTATTTTTCTAAAATAAAAGAAGCCTAAGTTACTCTTTATTATATCAGCTACCTGCCAAAAAAAGTCCCGTCAAAATCGGTCCAGCCATTTCAGAGATTAGCCGGAACAAACAGTCCGACAGACAGACAGACAAAAATTATTAACAATATGACATACTTTACATTTTACTAGTATATAAACGTTTAGTTTATAAACTACATTACATTTTAAATTAATTACTTTACATTTTAAAAGATTGTGATATCTATTTGTTTTTGTTTTAACATTTTTTAACAGTTAACAATTTTTTCTTTCTTTCTTTCTATTCTAATTAAGTTGTTTAGCATCTGAAATATGTGATAAATAAGTTTTTGTAAAGTGTGTGTTAATTGAACATTGTATCGAATCATATTTAAATTTATATTATGAGAGTATAAATGTAATTAAATTTTTAAACTAGCTGTACCTACCCTCCTTAAATTTCAATATAAAATATAACCATGAGTTATTCTGATGCATAAATAGCATATTACTGTAAAGTTTCATGAAATCCGTTCAGTACTTTTTGCGAGAAAGAGTAACAAACATCCATATTTACAAACTTTCGCGCTTATAATATTACTAGCTACTCGCCCCGGCTTCGCACGGGTGTACATGTATTATGTATATAAACCTTCCTCTTGAATCACTCTTATCTATTAAAAAAAACCGCTTCAAAATCCGTTGCGTAGTTTAAGTATACATAGGGACGGACAGACAGCGACAGCGACTTTGTTTTATACTATATATAGTCATAATTATAATTGATAAAAATGTGGAATAATTTGGAAAAGAAATATAATTATAATTTACTTATTTTATAGTAAATTTACTTCAAACATAAAGTTGTGTATGAGATATGTGACCGCATCTATACGTTCAGGTGTACGTGTCCGAGGAGGGCGAGCCGGAGACGCGAGCGGAGGAGAACGCGGCCTCACTGCGAGCGGAGCTAGCGGCGATGTCGGCGCGGCAGCCCGCCGCCGCGCTGGAGCTGGCCACCGCGCGCGCGGCGGGGCCCGCGGGGCCCGCGGAGCCCCCGGGGTCCCCGGGGCCCCCGGGGCGCGACGCGGAGCGAGCCGCGCGCGCCGCCACCGCCGCGCTGGCCGCCGCCGGACCTAGACTGCCACGCCGCGCGCTGCTGCTGCTGGCCGCGCCGCACATGGACTTCAACGAGGACTTCCTCAATAGGGTACATGAGAAACACCTACGTAGCTTGCAAATGCTCTAAAATAGTGTTACAAAAAATAAAATTGACGGCTTTTTGTAAAAGTTGAAATTTTTGTTCTGATTACATGCCGTATTATAAGAATTTTTCTTGTTATCACAGTCATCATCCGCATGCATTTTTAAATCCATCCACTCAGACATCCGCGCTTGGTTATGTCCCGCGTGTTTGAAGATAGTACCTCCATAAAAAGGAAGATATATGATATATATAAATAATAATAATACTTCATAGTACATAAAAAACTACTTCTCTTATGTAAAGATTTGCTTTAAAAAAGAAAATGTTTCTTAACACCCAGTTAACCATTTTCTTTCTTTCTTCTTTCTTTCTTTCTTTCAACATTAATCTAAAAGAGTACTCAATACGTTTTACCGCTCCTAGACTTCTCGGATTCCATTTGAATACTCAATATGTTTAACCGAATAGTTACGAATATGATTAATGGCTGACTGCTTAAATGAAGCAGTTTAATTTTTAAAAAAATCTAATGAGTTTCTTGCGAAATCTTCTCAACCAAATCTATATACTGAACTGGATGGTGAAGAACAAAATATTAATACAGAAAACTTAATATTCATTCATTCGGCTAAAATGTCCTGTAAATATTTTAATAAATAAATAATTAATAGAGTAGTAGTAGTTGTATTGAGGTGATCAACTTCTGATATGATGATGATGTGATACTCTGCGGCAGGTGCGCATGAACACGATCGCGGGCGTGCAGTGGTACGCGCCGGTGCCGTTCTCGCGGCACGCGCAGCTGCGACACCCGCGGTTCCTGGACGAGCACGGCGCCCGCCCGCAGCGGGACACCGGCCGCTTCAACGTGCACCACGCGCTCGCCGCGCCCGTGCTCTCCGTCTACCACGACGACTACCAGCACGGTACGTACGCCCGCAGCGGGACACCGGCCGCTTCAACGTGCACCACGCGCTCGCCGCGCCCGTGCTCTCCGTCTACCACGACGACTACCAGCACGGTACGTACGTTTATGTCCGTGTAGTACGTTTGAGAATCGAATCCGGGATCCATCAAAGTTCAGCACGGTACGTTTTAACCATTTACCATCAGATGGGCCGTATGCTTGTTTGCCAACATAGTAGTATATAAAAAGAAAACCTACTCCCGCCAGTACAATTCACTTGGGAATGGAATTCACGACCTGTTATTGAAGAAACGATGTTCTTTGACAGGAAGTATTCAACACACACAAGTGAATATCATATTAAGTATTAGTTTGTAATAAAAAACATTTTCAAATTGTCCTTTTGAAAGGATAATTTTAAATGAAAATATTTTATGAAAAACACTTCTTGCGATTAGTAAAATGCATTTGTACTGCATAACAAATAAAAAGTAAATGTTTCATTATCAACTAGACCACATTTATGTGTGTATTATACAATATTGTTCCACACAATAAACAAATTGTCCCAATTCAAATACATACCTGTGCGGGGTACCCGAGGCCCAGGGCTAGTGATTCACTGTGTGTGTGTGTGTGTGTGTACAGCGGCGGCGCTGCACGCGGCGTCCCACGCTGGCTGGGAGCCCCCGGCGCGGATGCTGGCGGCGGCCGCGCTGCGCTGCGTGCGAGCGCCCGAGCCCGCGCTGCTGATGTCGCCGCGGCCCGCGCCCTGCCCGGCCCGCGCCGCCCCCGCCCCCGCCCCGCCCGCCGCCTGCCTGCGCGCGCTGCGGGGCTCCGCCGACGGCCTGCGCTCCCTCAACCTGGGCGCGCCGCACGCGCTCGCACGCCTCCTGCTCGAACTACAGGCCGAGGCCGCGGCCTGACGGGCCCGACATGATGTACCAAATAAATAGTTTTATATCGTTCTACTCGTTTCATTGTATCACCCCAACGATCGTAGTATTTTTATGACATCGAAGCTACCTATCCTGTTACAATTGAAAAATCGTTAACGTCTAGTGATGATACTGGTATTCACTTGTAGTACAGGTACTTAACAAAATATTTTCATTACCATATTATATCGTCCATACTAGTCTGTCATAGTTGCACTTATATATGTATTGTTTTTATTTTAGTACTTTTCTATGACACCGTTAAATCTTATATGAATAAGTAGTCACTTGCCTTCTTCCTTCTCTACATACATCCGTAGAAACGATTAAATTGCTCGTTGACTTTGTGTATAAAATTTGTATACTTATAAACACTGATATTTTTATATATTTTAATATTTATTTATATACCTCGATATACATACAATCAAGATACTTAAAATTAATATAATAAATTGTGTATATCATACACAACTTATTATATTAATTTTATTACTATTCTACCGTTCAAGAAATCGATTGGAAATAGCATTATTTGAAGTACCTAGTAGTTTTCAATATTTATTAGCATCTATATAAAATCTGTATCAATGATATTATCCGATATTGTATATCAAATCTAAATATATACAAGCAAGTAATAAAACAATTCAACTTCAACGTTTTCGACTGGAAAAACAAACAAAGAATCTCAGTTACAACGCATTACAATTCCTGTTTTTGTGTGCGTCATAGCTGTATGCGATGTTAATATGTGTTGGTATGAGTATGAAAATAAGCTTTAAATAAATTCAGTAAAAGAAAATTAAGTGAGCAAATAATCACTACGTCTATTGAAATCATAGTTTGTCAAAACAACCCAAACTTAAGTCTCGTATTAAAGATATTCATGAATGACAGCCTAATGTCAATGTCAAATAGATAACGTCAATTTGTCAGAATGACTGCCTCCCAAAGTTCATTCGATTCGATTCAAAACAAGTTATTTTTTGTATGGCCGACTTGTCTCATGGCTGCGCAAAGGTATTCGCATCGAGATCGCGTAATGACTTTAATTTAATTACCGCACCGAGCGTCCGTGGCGAGCGTGCCCGCGTTCCTCGCAGTGCAGCGTCAGAGGCTGCGGACTCACAACTAGCATCGGCGCATCAGGTGGGTTTGTTTACGTCGGCCATGTGACTGTTGCTAACTGCGTCGCGGCCTCGCTCGCCGTCGCCGCGCCACCACGTGCGCGTCCAGTATAATCCAGTTAGTGGAGGCACCAGTAGGTGCGGCGGCGGCGGCCCCGAGCGCGCTACTCACGGCTCGTGTGTGCACAGGTACGGGACGCAGTCTCCGGGGGCCCGGCCCGCGGCACCGCTCGCAGACATGAAGCCTCTAGACGACTACCGTAATGGAGATGGTGAGTTACCTTTGCACTGTTAAAGTCCTTACAATTCATACTCATGTTTTACAATGTTGTTTTGATTACACATAAAATATAACCTGACCATATGGCTATACAGTGAATAAACAATATGATATTCTTGATTTATTCCATGAATTATCACATCAATTTAGTGTATTTTGAGCCTGTTATGTTTAATACTACTATAAATTATCCTATAAAGTATGTAGTCTTTTCCTTACATAGAAACACAATATTATATGAACAGTTTATTAGTTACACAATGTTCTGTGAACAGGCCGGTTTCCTATTAAGCGTACTTGTAGCAATTGAAGTAATTGGCTGTCTCCATGTCACTCCCTGTATGTACCAACTACCTACTGCCTACAATTTATGTAGACATGCTCATGAAATGTAGCCACTTTATTACTTTGCTAAATGATATTGCCATTTTCATAACATAAAAATATTGCAGTATTTTGTGTACACGAGCAGACCAATTATAAAAAAGTAAATAAATACTTTAGTGAACTAATTGTTATTAATTGAGATGGCAAATTAGTTAATTATGAATTGTCATTATCTGTTCTGTTAACTGGCAGTGAACAACTGTGATAGTGTGGCACAGCATTGTGTGTTATAGGAAATTATTTGTTATCTAAAGTGCTTGGAGGAAAGTTTAAGAATATTATCTGAACTTGATATTATATTACATAATAATGACAGATTACGGTTTATGGTTGGTATTACTTTGAAAGATATTCTTAGAAGCCATTAAATTAAAAAGTAACTTTACACTCTTTAAACATTAAACTTGTTTTATTCAGTAATTAACACTGATACAAATAAATAAAATAGAAGTGTCTGTTTGTATTTTCAAATTTACAGCTTTTCACTAAATGCATATGGAAGTATATACAATACTTACACCACAATATTAATTTAAAAATTTTTTGTCTCTGTCTATCCTTTGATGGGACTCTTCACTCACAGATAAGAATTTGTAATAAGGAGTAACTTAAGGTAAACTTATTTATGAAATATTATATATTTTATTAAAAAAAAAATGTTAAATTCCATTATGTCATAAATAATAGTCACTGGTTAGTCAACAGTTAGCCATAAATTATAATTTAGAAGGCAGACCTGGATATTACTAGCAATGGTGTCACTAGTCCAAATTACTGACTATCCCCTTCCCCGATGAGGGAGTATATGATTCTCAATAATTCTACATGTGTAGGATTACAGAGAATATCCTTCACCCCTATGTGTAGTATATCATAGAGGAAAGAAAAAAAACCTACTTTTTATATTATTGTGTTGGTAGATTACCCCACTCACACTGGTGAAGTCACATGTAAAATAAAGCTTAGTAGTTTATTAGTAAAGTTTTAAATTACTAATGAATATATAAATACACAAGTAATTCTATAAGGCACCATGCATACATCAAATCACACACATTTCGTCATTTTCTGAACTCTCTCATTCTTGTCACAGTAAGTCATTTTCTATTGAGATATCATAAAATTTTGAAATTAATATAATTTTTGTTAATTGTTAAAGTTTTGTATATAATCTTACTAATATTATAAAGGCATAAGTTTGTGAGTATTGGTGGATGAAAACTACTGAACAGATTTTGATGAAATTTACAGTAACATAGCTTATATATCAGAATAATACATAGGCTATCATTTAAAAAGATATGCAAATTGGGTGATATATAATGATAAGTATGATGCAGACGAAGTCGTGTAGCTATTACTTAGGTCAGCTAGTACTTAGATATATTTAATTTTAAAATGTGTCGTGACAAAATTTAATACTCCTCATGGTTTCTTGTAATAAAAATGTCACTCGTCGTGTAAATCCAGGGGTATACCTGCGCTTGATCCGTGAAGTAATTAATGGATTTTGGATGGATTGTAATAAAGTGGCACCGGTGTCAGAGAGGTTGAAGAGTAATCGTCTATCATGGTATGGACATGTAATGCGTAGGAACGAGGATAATATTTTAAGAAAGGTGTTACATATGAATGTGGATGGTTATAAGAGCAGAGGAAGGCCGAAAAAGAGATGGATGGACTGTGTGAAAGATGATATGGTAAGAAAGGAAGTAAATAACGCGATGACTGCGAACAGGGATGAATGGAAGCGAAAAACATATTACGCCGACCACAAATAAATGGGATAAGGAAGAAGCAGATGATGATTTTGTATGGACTTATTATAATGGATTTTTTAGGATATAACACTCGTGGGTTTAATTCTTTTTAAATTAGGCGGTATAATTTAAAAAGAATTAAACCTATGAATATTAAATCCTAAAAGAAATAACCTAGTAATGCTGAATCATGAAAAGAATTAAACATAATAATGCTATATCTTGAAAAAAAGTATAAACTAATAATATAATGGTGAATGAATCATGAGTTTTCCTTCAGTTGTCGCGATTATGTCGCCACAAATACACAACATATTCTATTAATTAATCCTTCATTATTTTAGCAACCGACTATAAATGAAATAGCAAACGCTTTATTCTAATTTTAATAAAATATCATTCAATATAAGAAATGTAGACATTTCAAAGATGCAATAATTGTTGGCGTGCAACCTCGGCCTTAGAGTCGTTACAGCGTGCCACCACCCGCCACCACCTACCACCACCCGCCGTCGCCACCCGGCGAGGTGACGTGGTGCGACTGAAGCCTCGTATTATCGAGCGGAGCGCTACCTTCCACCGTCGCCACTCGTCGTACAAGGCTACTCGCGGCCGTGAATCAGCGGTTTCCATCTCTCCGCTTGACAGTACCTGGAACGATTTCAACGTAGCGACAAACACCGCAAAAAATAAGAATTAGCGTCCGTTGTTAGCATTATATTGTTGATATCCACGATACAGACAATGCTATTATTTGAATACACAAATGAAGCAGAATCAACGTTTATGAAAAAGGAATATCAGATACTAGCTGACACGCGTAACTTCGTCTGCGTTTCATTCCCCCACCTTTCGCAATATTGTTCATTGCAGCTCCGCTCCTATTGGTCGCAGCGTAATGTTATATACCTTAAAGTCTTCTTCGACAAATGGACTATCCAACACAATAATGTTTTTTCAATTCGAACCAGTAGTTCTGAGATTAGCGCGTTGAAACAAACAAACTCTTCAGTTTAATATATGAGTATAAATTAAACATTGGAATAAATATTCTCTGTTTCTTCTCTGATCTGAATCTATACATATAAATAAAATTGGAGTGTCTGTTTGTAATATTGAAATAACCGTTTTTTACTACGTATATACGGCACATACACCAAAATAACGCGGCGCAATAAAAAAACGCGGCTAATAAGCGGCTACAGTGTTCTACGTGAATAAATGATTTTTTATTTGATTTGTTTTTGAATAATCGCTATTTTTTTTATTCTACCACTCATTCGGAACACAGACAAATCACAAGAAGAACTAGCAATAAATTTGCGTGTTGCTCTAATAAATAAATGTTGTTCTAAGTTCCAAACAATAGCGGTCTTTCTAGACTAGAGTACAAGACATTCTATGAACTCGCGAGTTCAATTAAACCGCATCATTACTACGATCAAAGATGTGTTTAAACTCTCCCAAACACAGGCGAATTTAGTTAGTCTCTTTACTGGATTACTACATTTTGGATCTTTCTTTCACGTTGCAAATTTGAACCCAGCAAACGTTTATTTTACCATATAAATTAAAATTGCTGTTAAAAAATAAGGCGATAAAAGGGTGAAAACTTAGAGTCCTATGTATTTAAATCCGACATTATAAAAAACTAAATTTGTTCAAAATATAAAAAATAAATGTTAGGGGTGGACAACCCTTATCACTTAGGGCTATGAAAAATAGATAGTAGCAGATTCTCACACCTATACGCATATGCATATTACATATAAAATTGCATAAAATCGATCAAGCCGTTTTGGAAGAGTATAATATTATGACATGAGACTTTTTATATGGGATAACATTATATAAGTAATTTGTCGCGAACTGTACGCAGTAACTTCGCTACCAATCGCAATATTATCTCGTCCTTCAAACTGTAATACAGCACGCGACAAAGTCGTTCGACGCTAGAAATACGTGAGACAGACATTTCGGCGATTCTACAGAATCTCTCAATATCCCATTTAAACGCGTATTACTCGATAATTGGGCTCCGGTAGTCCAGCGGTTTAGCGCACCGCTTCACTTCCGATAGTCGCGGTTTCAATTCCTCGCAATTTCGATGCAAACATTTGTATTCATGTACATGATTGTTTGTATCGGTTTGGTTGTTTTCTATGTATACTGAACGGATTTTGATAAAACATTACAGTAATATAGCTTATGCATCAGAATAAGACGTAGGCTATATTTTATATTGAAATTTAACGCAGATGAAACTGGGAGCTAAGCTAGTTTATTCATATTTAAAGGCTATTTAATTCAGTACTTCTATATATGGTGCTTGTTGACGACATAATCTACTAGGATGTATTTTGTCAGCCGCAATATATAAAGGTATGACTAGTAAATGTCCACAAACTCCATCCAATAGTTCCTGCCTTGATCATAATCGTAAATTGTAGTAAAATATCCTCGAAGCTTAACTGGAGGTTGTACTGATTCCATGACGTCTTTGTCTGTATTAGATACAATTGGTAATCATTGCCAGATACTGTATCCAATTATAACAGCGCTGTCTTGGAATCGAGCGCAATCTCCTATCACTATCCGATTTGAAACTATTTTAATTTTGTCTTCACATTTCATTAGAGCGACGTCTCCCTAATCCCACAGGATTGCATTGTTTATTTAACGCGTTCTATTCTTAATTTCTATTATCACGAGGCACACATCGTACGCGGCCATCACGTTCGTACCCACTCGTTGATTTTGATATATGACTGAAATTTAATTACAATGTCACGATAGTGTACTGTTACAGCAGGACAGTGTGAGCTACGCGGCATTTTGTACGGCCCGTTCAATTTATGACTAGATAGCTATTATAAGTGAGTAATGGAAAATTACGTAACATTTTGCATAAATTAGCGAGTTCAAGTTATTGTCGCACGAAATGGGTATGTAGAATGAGATGTTTGTAGAATTGTTTGTTGTCATAACGTGTGGTCAGGTGCGTCAATCGAATGTTTACTGATGTCATCGCTACACTATACTGTGCGCACTGCAGGCGAGCGTATATATTGGAATCAGTAAAAGTGTAGTCTTAGAAATGTTAAGAAATAGTCTTAGACTTATAGTGTCAAGCTTGGGATAGAACTATAAAATCTATGTATGTGTAGAGTATGCGGCCGACGATGGTAACGTATGGTGTGTCGCAGGCGAAGAGGACAGCGAGGGGGAGGAGGGCGCGGCGCTGCAGGATGAGCTGTCGCTGCACGACACGGACGCGCCGGCGCGCGCGCTGGCGGCCCTCAACGCGCTGCGCAAATCGCGGCAGCACTACGACGTGCTGCTGGTGGCGGGCGGCGCCGAGCTGGCCGCGCACCGCGCCGTGCTGGCGGCCGCCTCGCCCTACTTGCTGGAGGCGCTGGCGGCCCCGCCCCCGCCCGCCGCCGCCGGCCCCTCCCCCGCGGTTCCCGCCTACCGCGTGGATGATGTACAGCCGGACGCGCTGCGCGAGCTGCTCGAGTACGCGTACACGGGCCGGCTGCGCGTGCCGGACGCGGTCGCCGCGCGCCGTTTGTACCGCGCCGCTTGGCGCCTGCGGCTGGAGGCGGCGCGCGCGCAGCTCGCCGACCGGCTGCTGCGCCGGCTGACTCCCGCAGACTGCCTCGAACTGCGCTCGCTGCCCGACCTCGCGCCGCACCACCTCGCGCAGCTCGACGCCTACATCGCTCAGAACGTACGTGTCCCTGCGAAGCACTCCCCGGCGAGCCCGCGCACGAACCGACTCGCGTCTTGATACGATCTCTTCTTTTAGTTCGACGAGGTGTGCGAGAGTGGCGCCCTGGCCGCGCTGCCGCTGATTCGGATCGAGATGCTGCGCGAGAGCAGCTCCGAGGGCGGAGAGGAGACGCCGGTGGCCGTCGCCGATGCAGTCCTCACGTGGCTCCGTGACAGACACGCCGCTGACGTTGACGTGAGTATAATTTTAACGCGCGAGAAGTACTTCTCGATAGTTTCAATTTAGTCATAATAGACGACCTCAGTGGTCTAGTAGTTTAGCACACCGCCTTACATCTGATGGTCACAGGTTGGATTTCCCGCACTATGCAAACTTTTGTAGGAATAGAAATTTTTGCATAGTGCGAGAGTATGATTTTATTACTTTGGATGTTTTTTATTACATTTTGTACATATTTCTATTATCATCATCACCATCATCGAAATTATCATTATTATCAATATCATAAGCATCACTGTCACAACACATATACCCTCATCTAACTGTTTTTTGCACATGTGTACATATATACCTATATTATTTTCAATTTCGTTTATTGTGATTGAGATCAGTGAAATTATTTAATTGATTAAAAAAAGTAATCGATTTCTGTTAAACTGGTATTCACAATTACCGCTTCGCTTGGGACTAGAAGACCCTTTATGTATTATTATATTATCCAGAGATACTATGAACGTTAATAATTTAGTATAGAATAAAAGTAACCTCACACTCGGTCCGCAGCTCGACGAGTTGTGCTCCCGCACGCATCTACTATACGTGGACGCGCGGGGTGAGCTGCGCGACTGCGGCGAGCTGCCCGAGATGTGCGGCGACGCGCCCGAGCTGCAGGAGTACCGGCGCGAGGCGGCCGAGCGCGAGCGCAGCGCGCGCAGGAGGGAGCCCGGGGCCGCCGGGCCCCGCACGCCGCCCGCGCTGCCCGCGCTGCAGCTGGGCGCGCGCTCCGCTCGGCCGGCCGCCTGCGCCGTGCTGGCCGTGCGCGGCCGCGGGGCCAGCACGCGCGCGCTGCTGGCGCTGCGCGGCGGGCCGGCGGCGGCGCGCGTGGCGTGGCGGGACGTGCCCGGGGAGACGGTGGCGCGCGGCGGCGCGCTGGGCGGCGCGCGCGAGCCCGCGGACGGCGAGCGGCGCGCGCCCCTGGCGGAGCCGCGCTGCGCGCACGGCGCGGCCGCGCTCGGCGGCCGGCTGCTGGTGTGCGGCGGCTACGACCGCGCGCGCGTGCTGCGCACCGCGGAGGCCTACGACCCGGCCACCAACACGTGGGCGCCGCTGCCGGCGATGCGCAGCGCGCGCGCGCGCTTCCCGGCCGCGCGGCTGGGCCGCGCCGTGTACGCGCTGGGCGGCAGCGACGGCCACGCGGAGCTGGACTCGGTGGACGCGTACGAGGAGGACGAGCGCGGCGCGGGCGCGTGGCGCGCGTGTGCGCGGCTGCCGCTGGCGCGGTCGCACGCCGCCGCCGCCGCGGACGAGGAGCGCGGCGAGCTGTACGTGATCGGCGGCTGGGCGGGCGGCCGCAGCCTGCGGCTGGTGCACCGGTACTCGGCGAGCGCGGGCGCGTGGGAGGAGGCGCCGCCGCTGGCCGCGGGCCGGTCGCAGTGCGCGGGCGTGGCGTGGGCGGGCGCGCTGTGGGCGCTGGGCGGGTGCGACGCGTGGCGCTGCCTGGCGAGCACGGAGTCGCTGCGGGCGGCGGCGGGCGCGTGGCGCGCGGGCCCCGCGCTGCCGACGGCGCGGCGCTCGGTGGGCGGCGCGGTGTGGCGCGGGCGGCTGGTGTCGGCGGGCGGCTCGGACGGCGCGGCGTCGCTGCGGCGCACGGACTGGCTGGCGGCGGCCGACGAGGCCTGGCGGCCCGGGCCCGAGCTGCGGCGCGCGCGGGCCGGCCTGGGCCTGGCCGTGCTGGCCGACGCGCTGTTCGCGGCGGGCGGCTTCGACGGCAAGGAGTTCCTGTCGTGCGTGGAGTGCCTGTACGCGCCCGACGGCGAGTGGACCACGCTCTGCGCGCCGCCCCCGCCCCTCGCGCCGCCCTCCCTCGCGGTCAGTATACGGTATATTTTCGAGATGAGGTACGACTTAAAAATGAGTCTGCAGCTCTCGATATCAGTTCTGAAGTCCTTTTCGTATGCTGATTTCTATATTGGAGACATTTTGCATTGAATTAGTGAGCATTTGAATAAAAGAGCGATAGAGATAGATATATTTTTGCAATAAAAAAAAGTGGGTTGATATGTCATCTGGTCTTGGCGATTTGGTGATATCTAATTTAGATAAAAGTCTTTCAACTTCGTTATTATCAATCTAGATGAACACAATGAATGATGATCATGATAATCATCAACTATTTGATCGACCGTCGACCTCATCATCACCATCAAAGCATACATATCATTATCCTCATCCAAATCGATAAAAACTACTACTATTATTAATTGGAATGGTATACAAGCTGACAACTCATCTGACAACGACGAGACCATATCGGTCTAACTAATCTTGAAGTTTTAATCTTCAATCAAATTAACTTTCGATCAACAGCTTCATTAATCAACTTTGTGAATTAAAACAGTATATAAATTATAAAAAAAGTCTGTCGACTTTTCAGTTGTCGGAATCCCAGCATAACGGAGACGGAGAGTGCGTGCAGTGACCGCCCCCGCCCCCGGCCCCAGCCCGCGCTCTCCCCACACGTGTCTCCTACGTCAAACATAACGTGATTGTGGTGTACCGCAACAAGACTTACACGCAGCAGGCGGCTAACAGCTCGCGGTCTACATCATCCGCTATCTGATGTCGACGGACATTCATTATGCTATTGTGGTGAACAGCTCGGAGAGTGCCGGAGATTGCAATAAGTGGCGTGTTGTAATGTTCGTGTGAGATGTGATGGCCCGCGCGGCGGTTGTACGCGATCGGTTCCCGCGGGTGAGGTCCGGTCGTCGTCGCCGCCGCGCGGGATATATTTTTATAAGAGCCTACAGCCTAAAGCGCGACCGACTCCGGTTACCTGCAGTGTATTGAAGCAATCGAGTATTAATATTATATAGTGATCGTTGTGGTTGCACTATTAGTAGAATTTAACGTTGCCTACGCCAGTGTAATCAAAATACCTACCTCAAAATTACTGGCGGTCGCGCCGCGCCTCGCCGCGACTCGCGGCGGCGCGGCGCGCTCGTGTGTCGATGCCTTTAATCGCATTTTTATTATACTATTTGTGTGTTTGTATATATCGGCCTTTTATATACTTTTATTATTATAAATTATTATACACTGAAAATTATTTAGCGGGACAGCCGTGTAGTACGTTTTATATATAGTATTAGATTATCATGAAATGTATAACAGACGTACGAGATAACGTTAGGCAATATACTATAGTGATAATTGTGACAGCATGCCGTACTGTGACCGGTCTCCGGTTGCGGCAGGTCGAGTGCAGCGCCACGTCCGGTCGGCGGGGGGGCGCGGGGGGCGCGGCCGCGCACGCATATATTACTCACCGCCGGTGGTTAGCTCTCAACTTTATATTTAATTTAATATCTATAGGGGTAACGTAAAATCTGTCCGATAATCAGAAAATTACTCGGTTTTAAGCGTAAAATCGTCAGAAACAATGATTTTTATCTATATAAATTAAATAACTGTTTATGAACAGTTAAATAACATTTTTCTATACTCCGAATGAGGTACTCACTAACACTATCTAGCGCTTTAATCGAATAAATTTAATATGAGCACTTTTGGGTAGTCACTTTTTTTTTATTCTACCACTAATAGTATCAAGAAGAATGGGCAAGAAACTTGCATGTTGCTCTGTTTAATAAATGTTTAAAGTAAATTCGACTAAATACGCATTAATAAGGAAGAGGCAAGCGACAATCAACATAGAAACCGCTACACACTCATCTATGTGAAAACATGAATTTTGAGTTTACAAAAACGTTATTATCGTTTATAAAATATTACAATAACATATTTATTTTCATTAATATTATACATAGTTGGATCGGAATGGGGTTTTTTTTATACCTGTTTATATGACAATATCTGTATCGAACCTACTGAACTCTTGGATATGTATTATTTTTTTCTATGTCTGATTGCAAAGTAAACAGTGTGAAATTGTCTTTAAGTACACACTATGTCTGTATATGTCACAAATCTGCTGTTATTCCATCAAATAAAAGTATATTACATATGTACTTATATAGATATTAATGCATCCGTGATTTTATTGTTTTATAATCTCGTTTTTATTATAATAATTTTAAGTCAGGCATTCCATTATTAGGTTTTATAATGTAAAACATACTCGGGACCATTTGGGAGCCATACATACATATACATTACGTCACACGATTTTGGAAAATATTGTTTGGCTTTTATTGATATGTTTATGTAACGTCACCTTTATTTTATGTTACATGTAATGCGTAGGTTGAATGTTGTTGCAGTAAGCGACAGTAGGGCGAAAGCGCGCGGCCGCAGCCGACCACCACTCGACGCCACACACGCGTAGTGGCAACAATAAAAGACAGTAGATGTAAGTGCCGCGGCCGCCGCCGTCCGCAGTCTGCCGCAGTCTGTCGCAGTCTTACGCATTCTTACGCAGTCTGCTGGCGGCGGCGGCGCGCGCCCGCTGGTTGTACGCCAGCTACTAATTGTATTGTTTACGTTTAACAGAATAAATTCCGTTTATTATCTTACATGTTCCAGTTTTGTTTTCAATCCCCGCTCATCCTATATACAATAGGTGCTCGAACGATATTTTACCATATGAATTAATATTCTTTATTACCTATTGTACGCATACATCTACATATAAATATAAATAAAATAGGAGTGTCTGTTTGTAATATTGTAAACATCGTTTTTTACTACATGCATATGAATATAAATTAACATTGTTTACAATTTTTGTGTCTGTCTGTTTGTTCCGGCTAATCTCTGAAATGGCTGGACCCATTTTGACGAGACTTTTTTCAGGTAACTGATGTAATAAGGAGTAACTTAGGCTACTTTTATTTTAGGAAAAATCCCTAATTAACTTTTTTTTGTTAAATCCACGCGGACGAAGTCGCGTGTACAGCTAGTCCTATACACAAATAATTGCCCAAACGGTATTTTATCATATGAATTAATTTTCTTTATTATTTATTGTACACATACATAGGAAATGAAAACAGTGATACAATAAATGTAATGTACAAGGGCGTGCTTATCTCTAAAAAGAGATTTCTTCCAGCAAACGTAGAAAGTATTAATATTATTAGGGATATTAAAAATTAGAGGTCGATGATAGAAGGGTGAAAATTTGGGGTGTATGTATTTATTAATGACACATCATAATAAACATGTCTAACATTAAAAAAAAATATTATTGTGAGGGACCCTTATCAGTTAGGAGTATAAAAATAGATAACAACCTATTCTTAGACCTACCGATTATGCATAAAAAAATCATAAAAATTGCTTCAATCGTTCAAGGATTCCCTCGCGAACAAAGTGACATGAAATATTTGTATATTAAGATTTGTCTTTACCATTAATGTCCTATTAAGTTTACAGCTCCATAAGTTTGTAGTGCCATCTACACTCGCCGCTATCGTCCGGTGAAGCTGTAAAGGCCAGCAGCGGCCAACAGCATTAGAGTAGTAGGGAAAAAAACCTATTAAATTTCTTACTGCAAGGAAATATTGAACAACTGGTTATTGTGAGTTTATAAACCTAATATTGCAGGTATGAAATTAAATTACTACTTGAATAGGAATGATAAATTTATATTTGAACATTCAATCTTTTAAAAGGTCTTTAAAAGCATTAGTCATAAGAATAACCAGTAAATTTGTTACAACGCCATCTAGTGAACACTAATTAAACTAAAGTTGCGTACTTTTACCAGTGGCACTCAATGAGGAAATAGCCATTATTATTGCTAAAAGTTGCATATAGATGGCGTGATTGGTATCGATGGAATTCTTCATAGTTTTGCAAACGTTTTAAAAAACAAAACTGTGTTTTCAAAATAGTTTAATCCATTTTTAAAAAAATATATATACATGTTAAAATGAAATAATGCGTTTAGAAAAGTAATTTTCATATATTTACTCATTTTGTTATTTTCCAGTACTTAATTACACTTTAATCAGTGCTAATAGGGCTCAATGTTTTCAAAATGCTTTCATAGATGGCATTGTTGTCATTTTATCGGCCTAATTAAATGTCTTTTTTATATTTTCCACTAATAAGCCCTTAATAAATTATTATTGTAAATTAAACATATAAAAAAAGTTTAAGTAAATTAAAAATAGCCGAACAAGCAAATAATACTATTTCCAATAATACTTATGTATGAAGTGTTATCAATTATTAAAAAAAATACATGTATTATCGATTTTTTTTAATAATCGATAACAGGATTTTATTACAGCGCATTATTCGATGATGCTTTTAATGAGTCGTTGTAAACAGTAAATTTTCATTATTTTGTATTAATTATAGCAGTATTCCGTTTCAAAGAACGGAATATAGTAGTACATTATTAGTGTCGTTGGTTATTTACTGAAAAACACTATTTATTATACAATTATAGATAAACATACATTTTATAAACATAAATAAATAAACTGCATACACAAAATACATACAATATACATACATATACTACATAATAATGGACGAGAGGACGTGTTATTATTCTATTACAGGGATAGATAATATCGATTTTAATAATTTTTTCAAAAATGGCATATGATTGTACTGATCGAATGGGAAGTGGTAAGGAGTTCAGAGACGAATACATTTCAAACAGTAAAAGAATCAGCGTAATATTTAGAAGAATGAGGTGGGAACTTTTTAAGACAGAGGCTTCTTCATGCATCTCGTAATTCAGAAACATTATATTTTAATGTAGGTCCTTACATTTTTAGAATGGAACTATATTTTAAGTTCATACATTTTTTAAGTATTGAGGATCTTTTGAGGGTAGGGAGAGGATTGTATAAAGGATGGGATAGAATATCTTTTAATGTAGTTCATTTCTTTCGAAGACGAATGGGAAGCCACTTGAGTTGTTTGCGAAATTGAGATATGTGGTCATACTTACGAAGACCAAATATAAATCGTATACAAATATAAGTATTTTACAATACATGCTATCATCAACCTTGTTTGCTATTCCAGTATAATAAGCGAGCGAGCGATATAATACAATATATGTAGGTATCAATAAATCAATCGCTTCATTTTGGTGAAAAGTCGTATACTATGTACATATGTGTGGAACATGGTCCATTCAACAGTTTCTCTATACTCATCCCAAGAGTAGGTGTACAAAAAATATTTAACAATAATTTGTATTATATTACATGTCATTTTCATAAGTATCAATTTTATAATAATTTTTAGCAAAAATTATCTTAGTAGAATAGAATAGAAAATCATTTATTCAAATAAACTTACATTGAAGCACTTTTGAATAGTCATTACATTTTTTTTTAATCTACCGCTCGTTCGGAACTCGTCTGTCTCATCACAAGAAGAACGAGCAAGAAACTTGCGTGTTGCTCAGAAAGTTTTAAATAATTTTATTATTACATTTATTTTTTTAAGTTTAAGTGTGTAAATACAAACCACCAATTAGCACTAATTCAATTAAATACTGTTCAAAAAGAAAAAATATTGAATACATAACCAACTGGTTCGCATTAAACAATTAATACATTAGGAAATCATTAAATCAGTTCAGATTAGAGCAGACCAGTCCCTAGTTACTTTAGTCCATTTATACATAGCAGAATACCCGTTCACGAGTGACAATTTAGACGGATGAGCAAGCATTATAAATAAATAAAAAACTGTCCATAATACGACCATATTTTTAGGGAGCCCAATGACTTAGGGGGCCCACCACGCCGCCACAAGTCTGGACATTGTAGTGAGCATGACTACTCAAATTTATATATAAGACCACGTCAAAGCTACTCATCAATTAGAATCTGATATTATAGTATGTAAAATATTATACATATAACGATTGAAATAAAAATGGTATAGCCCGATTTTGATCACGAGTATAAACGTATCAAAATCAGGCTATAAGAACGCGTTGCATGCGGCAATTAATATAACAAAACGTAGCGGTTTTTGTATTAATTGCCGCATTTACATGAATCTTGAATATGTAAAATCTATTATATACATATCTTTGCAAAACACAGAAAACCGCCTCGTTTTCATATTTCTAAAATCAATCAATTAAATCAAGAAAGCAATGAGAAAATAAAATTATAACGTTGTATGCTAATAAACTAATTATTTACTTGATATGTTGTCATCTATGAATTCGTCTATCCTGTAATAGGCTTTCTTACATAAAAATTGTTTAATATAAGATTTGAATTACCTCTCTGTCAGATTTAATGCAGATTCTGGCAGTTTATTATAAAATCTTATGCAATTGCTATCATCAACTGATTTTGTGCAGACGATATAATACAATATATTAGGTAAAATAAGCTTATTTATATTGCGTAAGTTTCTACTTGTACAGTCTTTGAGTTTTTTAAAACTCTCTAAGTTCTTTCGTGTATACATAATATTTTCATAAATGTATTGTTAGTTTACCTACCTTTATATTTGAACAAATTAATGTTACTCAATTTTATATATTATATCTTGGTAACTTCTTAACATAATATAAAATGAAATCGCTTCCGCATGAAATAGATAAATAGATACATGCGTGTTATAGTATAGAACAAGCCGAGAAAGTCAACGACTTGTAATGCATCATTGTGTAGCCAGGACGGGTCGCTAGTATTACATAATTTTATAGTAATTTATTAAAATAGTTTTATTGAATTGCAAAACTGAAGTGGCAATGGGCAGCGCACATAGCTCGTAGAACAGATGGCCGTTGGGGCAGTAAAGTCCTCGAGTGGCGACCACGGACCGGAAGATGCAGCGTGGGAAGGCCTCCAGCAAGTAGAACCGACGATCTGGTCAAGATCGCTGGACCGATCGTCGTAGAGATCTTTGGGGGACGCCTTTGTTCAGCAGTGGACGTCTTCCGGTCTGAGATGATGATGATGAAAATGGTTTTATTTAGATTTCGATCGTTACATTTTGTAGTTTACCCTTTTTCTTGTAATTTTCGTGTACGAAGTCATATTGGTTCTTACAAATGTTATATGTTGTATGTATCTACCTACAGGTTCCAAAATATACAGACATGGAAAAGTCAGAATTGTTAATTGCTGGAATGTAGGCACAAATCAATATGAGAGTAAACGATAGTCTCTCGGTTTAACTTGTATAATGTCTCCAGCATTATAAGAACACCAAAGTTTCTCTAAAAAATAGACATATAAGAGAGGAATCTTACAAACTTTATATCTTTATAGTTGTTTGCAAATATTAATTTCTGTAATTAGTAAGTATTACATACATACCTATTTATAGTTGTATAGATAAGACATCGTTCCATTATCAGTAAATATTTTTTACTTATCTGTCGCGATATGTTTATTAGGTGTTATGACTATTCACACAGGTCCCTATGACATTATATTAGGGTCCCGCAACAATGTTTGATTCTCATTGAGTTGGCAGCATTATTTTAATTTGTTACTAGCTGTTCCCGCGACTTCTTCCGAGTGGAATTTAACTTTATTATTCAATTTTATTTATATATATATAAATATATATAGATGAAACCTGTCTCTCTCTGTCATAGTGTTTTTTTCTTTTTAGAATAAATAGCTATGTTTTTTAATAGAATAGAATAGAATAGAATAGAAAATCATTTATTCAAATAAACTTAATTTAAGCACTTTTGAATAGTCAACATTTTTTAATCTACCGCTCGTTTGGAAAGCTGTCTCATCACAAGAAGAACGAGCAAGAAACTCCTTATTAATAGAAAAAATATTGAATATATCTGCTACAGACAGACAGACAAAAATTATAAAAAATGTTACTTTGGTGTATGTACCGTATTTATATTCATATGCATGTAGTAAAAAACGGTTATTTCAATATTACAAACAGACATCCTGTAATAGGCTTTTTTACATAAAAATTGTTTAATATAAGATGAAACATCTCTCTCTCTCTGTCATAGTGCTTTTTATTTTTAGAATTAATAGCTATATTTTTTAATGAATGATGGAATAATGGAATGGAGTACCCGCCTGCGGTGACGGTGTACGCTGCGTGCGGCGTCAGTGGAGAGTAGTAAGATGAAACCAGGAATATATCATGATGGTTTCCTGGGGGAACCGAGCAGAGGCCAACCGGACATAGTACATTGCTAGCAATAAAGCCGTCAATCCACATTATTAACATTTCACTTCCCCCAATAAGTATTTGGCATAGGTACATGACAATGTCAGCCGTACCTATCTATTGTAGATTATTTTTCATTTACCTGTAATAATGTAATAACGAGAGACAAATTCTTTGAAGTATCTGAAAGTACACATTACATCAAAGCGATAAAAGAAAAATATATCGAATTATTTTTTCAATCTGAGTACCTACCCATTTAATTTTAAATATGAATTACTTTTAAAAGTATAAGTTTGAATTCGTTATACCTATTATTATATTCCACATGCAATTCAACTACCACACCAATTTAACAATAGCATTCAAGCAAGTTTCTTGTTCGTTCTTCTTGACTGAATCTGTATTCTGAATAGAATAGAATAGAAAATCGTTTATTCAAATAAACTTAATATAGCACTTTTGTTATAACAATTTTTTTATGTACCGCTCGATCCGAAAGATGTCTCATCACAAGAAGAACGAGTAAGAAACTTGTGTGTTGCTCTTTTAAATAATCCTTAAGATAGATATTATACAAGTTTGGTATATATAATACAGAATATATAATATACGCAATATTATACAATTATATTATACAAATCCCTTAAGTTGTAGTAGTAACACTAATCTTAATTTCAAGGAAAAACAATAACTAAAGGTTTGGTGATACAGATGTAAACGGACATCAGTAATCAGTTACAAAATATTAACAGACAAGATGAGATAATAGATCTACAATTACTATATCATATTCATAATTTATAGATTATTTAAGTTTATATGCTATTCCTAAATACTGAATTTCTGTATACTGATCCCTCGTTATTGATTGATAGTTACGTATTATATTGTAATGAATTATCTACTAGATAGTCGCTGTATCGCTATTTGTCACAAACACTTTATACGTATTGTTTATATACTAAGTAGTTCTGTGTGTAGCGTGTCCGGGCGTTGTTTGGGCACCATGTTTACGTTAGTGATCGTTTTCTGCGCCTTTCTCCTCCTCTACCTTTACAGTGGCAGGCACTACAAGTACTGGGAAAAGAGAGGAATTAAACATGACAAGCCTTTACCCTTCTTTGGTAATAATATCAATTTTTATCTAATGCAGAAAAGTCCTACTCAAATAGCAGCCGACGCTTATTACAAATACCCCAACGAGAAGGTAGTGGGCTTTTATAGAGCGTCCATGCCGGAATTAGTAATCAGGGATCCAGACATCATAAAGCGCATTCTAATCACCGATTTTGGATACTTTTATCCACGCGGAATCAACCACAAGACCGTCGTGGAGCCTCTGTTACGCAATTTGTTCTTCGCGGACGGCGACATGTGGCGGCTGTTGCGGCAGCGCATGACGCCGGCGTTCACGAGCGGCAAGCTGAAGGCTATGTTCCCGTTGGTGGTGGAGCGCGCCGAGAAGCTGCGGGCGCGCCTCACCACGGCGGCGGCCTCGGGAAAGTCGCTAGACGCAAGGGATCTCATGGCGCGGTACACCACCGACTTCATCGGCGCCTGCGGGTTTGGACTCGACGCGGACTCACTCAATGAAGAGGACTCGGCGTTCAGAAAATTAGGAGCCAAGATTTTCCAGGTTACTTTACGAGACATATTTGTTGCAGTATTGAAAGATTTATTTCCGGATACTTTTAAACACTTGAAATATTTGTCACGACTAGAAGACGAATTCATTCAGTTTGTGAGAGAAATTTTAAAACACAGAAACGCAAACCCGTCAAACAGAAATGATTTTATTGATTTGATGTTGGAATGCCAAAGAAAAGGAACTATGACAGGTGAATCAATAGAGAATGTAAGGGCGGACGGTACTCCAGAACTCACATCCCTGGAATTGGATGACATACTGATAGCTGCTCAAGTATTTGTATTTTTTGCTGCTGGCTTCGAGACCTCGTCCTCTGCGACGAGCTACACACTGCACCAACTCGCTTATAATCCTGAAATACAGAAGAAAGTTCAAGAGGAAATTGATTGCGTTTTAGCAAAACACAATAATAAATTAAGCTACGACGCTATCAGAGAGATGCACTACTTGGAATGGACTTTCAAAGAAGGGATGCGAATGTTTCCATCATTAGGTTTCCTAGTGAGGAAGAGTGCACGCAAATATACTTTTCCGGAAATAAATTTATCTATAGACGAGGATATCATTGTTATGATTCCTGTGCAAGCGCTCCACAACGATCCTCAGTACTTCGAGAATCCTGACGAGTTCCGCCCGGAACGGTTCCATCCCGATAACTTTAAAAATATTAACAAATTTGTTTACTTACCATTCGGCGACGGACCTCGAGCATGCATAGGTAAGGATTCCTTCAGTAACGTAAAAAAGTCTGATTATTAAAGTAATGTTAAAAAACTGATTATTCTGATTAAAACTCGTCATATTTCGATAGGTAAGCCTATACCTAAAACCTAATTTAAGTTTCTTTCATTTCTTATGCATATTTTTTGTAAGCGATGACAATATAATGACAATGTTTTACGGACAAGAGTTAGTAACTATACTGATTACGTTCTTCTTCTTTCTGTTACCCTTAGTCATTTTAATAGATAAGTAGTATATTTCGCTCTATGTTTGCATATTCTTACTTGAATGTTGTGCAGGTGAGCGATTGGGCCTGATGCAGTCTCTGGCGGGTCTGGCGGCGGTGCTGTCGCAGTTCTCGGTGGAACCCGCCGCCAACACCAAGCGACACCCCACCGTTGACCCAACGTCGGACATCGTACAAAGTATTAGCAACGGATTACCGCTACACTTCCGGGAAAGAAAAAAATAATCACAAATATAAATTATACGTATATCGTTTCTCAAACATAAATTAGAAATCTACTCAATAAATGACAATAATAATGGATTTTTTTATTTTCTATAGTCCTACCAATTATTCTGTACAACAAGATAAATCCACGGCTATATACTCATGGCGTAGACAAAACAATGTGTCACCCACCAGAGATTTTGAAAATAACACTAAATATACATTGGACAGCCTCGGTCAACTAGCGGTTTAGCACCGCTTTACTACCAATAGTTGCAGGTTCGATTCCTCGCACAATGCTGGTATTTGTATTAATGAGTATAACTTTTTGTATCGGTCTGAGTAATTACTAGGAATATTGTGTATTTATGAAAAAATGTATATATATCAGTTGTTTAGTACCTACCCATAACACAAGCTCTGCTTAGCACGGGGCCACGGTTATTATTCTAATAATTTGACGCGGCTATTTTAAATGAAATTACCTAAAGGGAATTTAAGAATCATCACAAGAAGTTAAAATGATGCCCTTGTATGATATACATATATTAAACAACTATCTCATGATAGCTGCTCATACAAACAATAAAAAGATGTTGTATTTATATCGCCACCCGAATTTTTTACTTCATTTAATAATAGCTACTATTCTTTTCAGATATAGGGTTAAATGAGACCCGGAGGAATATTAGTATTATAATAGCTCCCAGCATTTCATCCAAGTTAGTTCGCAATATCTACTCGTACATAAGATTCGTTACTGGTGCTAGACATAATATACATTACATAATTACTTACCACTTATCTATTATAGGTAATATTTGCGTGTTTAATCTTTAGTTAGGGTCCAGTAAAAATTTATAATATACTCGTACCGAATACCCAAAGATATAGTAGTATAAGTAATAAGTATTATATGATGATATAATTATCTAAATAAGTGCTTAAAAATTGGAATTATTTTTATATATTTTCCTAGCTCTGTATACGGTACAATAAATACACATCTAATAGTTAGTTTATGAGATAGGTTACCGAAATCACCCGACAATGTACCAACTCGATGTTCAACTAGCAACTGATTATGTCTCTTTATGCCTATGAAAGTGAGATACTCATTGTCCCACAGTTACTACACGGGCCAACTGCTTTAGGAAGTATGAAGTTTCATTTTACGTTTATTCCTTTTTTATTTTTATCTTACACAGATATCTAATTTAGATTCTGTTTTTCTTGAAAGTGAGCAGCTTACTAAGTTATTTATTTGCTGCGTAGGTTATAAAAACAATATTTACATGTATTCGTATAATCGATTATACATTATAATTGAGAACTTTATACGCATTTTTTTTAAATAAACAGGTTTACTATATCAAGACTGTAATAACTTGCGTTGACTTCTCGTTCTTGACTGCCTTTTACGTAGATTTGGTACTCGTACCCAATTATCTTGTTGATAGCCTTTGTCTCTCAGTTGCGGTCGCTGCGCGTTGCCACCGCTCGTCTGTATGTTCGAGTATTGAACGTGTCGCACAAAATATGTTTACGTTAGTGATCGTTTTGGTAGCTGTCTTCATCCTGTACCTTTACAGTGCCAGAAACTATAAATATTGGGAAAAAAAAGGAGTCAAGCATGACAAACCTTTACCCTTTGTTGGTAATAATATCAATTTTTATCTTATGAAGAAAAGTACTACTCAAATAGCAGCGGATCTTTATTGCAAGTATCCCAATGAGAAGGTAGTGGGCTTTTTTAGAGCGACCATGCCGGAGTTAGTAATCAGGGATCCAGATATTATAAAGCGCATACTTATCACCGATTTTGGATACTTTTATCCGCGCGGAATCAATCACAAAAGCGTCGTGGAACCTCTGATGCGCAATTTGTTCTTCGCGGACGGTGATCTGTGGCGGCTGTTGCGGCAGCGCATGACGCCGGCGTTCACGAGCGGCAAGCTGAAGGCGATGTTCCCGTTGGTGGTGGAGCGCGCCGAGAAGCTGCGGGCGCGCCTCACCACGGCGGCGGCCTCGGGGAGGTCGCTCGACGCAAGGGACCTCATGGCGCGGTACACCACCGACTTCATCGGCGCCTGCGGGTTTGGACTCGACGCGGACTCACTCAATGAAGAGGACTCGGCGTTCAGAAAATTAGGAGCCAAGATTTTCAAAATTAGTCTTCGAGATATTCTAGTTGCTATGCTGAAAGAAATGTTTCCAGATACTTTCAAACACTTGAAATATTTGTCACGACTAGAAGACGAATTCATTCAGTTTGTGAGAGAAATTTTAAAACACAGAAACGCAAATCCGTCAAACAGAAATGATTTTATTGATTTGATGTTGGAATGCCAAAGAAAAGGAACTATGACAGGCGAATCAATAGAGAATGTAAGGGCGGACGGTACTCCAGAACTCACATCCCTGGAATTGGATGACATACTGATAGCTGCTCAAGTATTTGTGTTTTTTGCTGCCGGCTTTGAGACCTCGTCCTCCGCAACGAGCTACACGCTACATCAACTCGCTTACAATCCTGAAGTTCAGAAGAAAGTTCAAGAGGAAATTGACTACGTTTTAGCAAAACACGATAACAAACTGAGCTACGACGCTATCAAGGAAATGCATTACTTAGAATGGGCCTTCAAAGAAGGAATGCGAATGTTTCCGTCGTTGGGGTTTCTAATCAGACAGTGTGCGCGTAAATATACGTTCCCCGAATTGGACCTTTCTATAGACGAGGACGTCTTGGTCGTGATTCCTGTGCAAGCGCTCCACAACGATCCTCAGTACTTCGAGAATCCTGACGAGTTCCGCCCGGAACGGTTCCATCCCGATAATTTCAAAAATATTAATAAGTTCGTGTATTTACCATTCGGTGACGGACCACGAGCATGTATAGGTGAGAGTGTTATTTTATATTTTGTTTTACATTTTTGAATGGGCTCAGTATCATACATATAAATAAAATTGGAGTGTCTGTTTGTAATATTGAAATAACCATTTTTTACTACATGCCTATGAATATAAATACGGTACATACACCAAAATAACATTTTTTTACAATTTTTGTCTGTCTGTTAGTTCCGGCTGTTTAATTTCTGTTAAGTTAATTAGTTAATCTCTGAAATCGCTGGACCGATTTTGACGGGACTTTTTTTAAAAGGTAGCAGATATAATAAGGAGTAACTTAGGCTACTTTTATTTTAATAAAGTAAAAATCCACGCGAACGAAGTCGCGGGAACAGCTAGTAACATATATAATTCCTCGGAATCCACAAATGTGGCGAAAAATTATTTTTCTAAATGTTATAGTATTAAGAAGTTATTAGTTCTATAGTAACAAAAAAATACTTATCTAAATTATCAGATTATAGTTAGATATGGCAACATTAGTGCAAGCGCGTGTTAATGTTTAAGACGTCTACGTAATTACGTACGTTTGACAAAAGCGTAGGTATATAAAATTATATTATATCACTTTGTTCGTACGCGAATAAGGTTTGTTTTTTCATACTTTGAGTATATTATCGAAGTCGAGTAGTAGAATCGAGTCCATATAGTATATGCACTTTCACATATGTACAACAGAATAATAATACATACGAATCTCTAATATTTTTAATATTATATTCTATACTAGCTGTAATCGCGACTTCAGCTTTATTAGCGAATTTAGCTTTATTTTTCTAAAAAAAATTAATCTTCTAAAAGAAAAGTAGCCTAAGTTACTCCTTATTATATCAGCCTACCTACCAAAAAAAGTCCTGACAAAATTGGTCCAGCCATTTCAGAGATTAGAACAAATAGACAGACAGACAAAAGTTGTAAATAATGTTATTTTGGTGTATTTATATTCATATGCATGTAGTAAAAAACGGTTATTTCAATATTACATACTCTCCAATTTTATTTATAAGTAGCTGTTCCCGGGACTTCGTCCGCGTGGAATTTCACTTTATTATTCTAAAATTAAATAATTGTTCTAAAATGAAAGTAGCTTAAGTTGCTCCTTATTACATCAACTACCTGCCAAAAAAAGTCCCGTTAAAATCGGTCTAGACATTTCAGAGATTAGTCGGAATAAATAGACCAACAGACAGACAGACACATGATTAAAAATGTTATTTTGTTGTATGTACCGCATATATATTCATATGCATGTCGGAAAAACGGTTATTTCAATATTACAAACAGACACTCCAATTTTATTTATATGTATTTTCTAAAAATTAAAGAATTGTTCTAAAATAAAAGTAGCTTAAGTTACTCCTTATTATATCAGCTACCTGCCAAAAAAAGTCACATCAAAATCGATCCAGCCATTTCAGAGATTAGCCGGAACAAACAATAGAATAGAATAGAATAGAAAATCATTTATTCAAATAAACTTACACTGAAGCACTTTTGAATAGTCATTACATTTTTTTTTAATTTTTTTCGTTCGGAAAGCTGTCTCATCACAAGAAGAACGAGCAAGAAACTTGCGTGTTGCTCTTTTAAATAATTTTATTATTACTTTACATTTTTAAGTTTAAGTGTGTGAATACAAACCACCAATTAGCACTAATTCAATTAAATACTCAAAAAGAAAAAATATTGAATACATAACCAACTGGTTAAACAATTAATAAGAGGAAATCAGTCATATATATACAAGCAGCACCCGTTCACGAGTATGACGGATGAGCCAGCCATCACTGCGCTCGACCATATTTTAGGGAGCCCAATGACCCGGCCCACCACGCCGCCACAAGTCTGGACATTTTAGTGAGCATGACTACTCAAAAAACAGACCGACAGACAGACAGACACATGATAAAAAATGTTATTTTGTTGTATGTACCGTATATATATTCATATGCATGTAGGAAGAAACGGTTATTTCAATATTACAAACACACACTCCAATTTTATTTATATGTATAGATTATATGAATATACTGTCTTATGATCATCACATACATAGGTATATAATGTTCAATTCGAATGGTGAAAGATGTTTTCAAATCGATCCAGTAGTTTTAGAGGTTATTTAATGCAATGAAATAAATAAACAATCAAATCTTTCCTCTATAGTCATAATTGACTATTAATGATTTCTCAAAAAAACTGTACATTTATTATTATCATATATTAGACGACCTCGGTGGTCTAGCAGTTAAGCACACCGCTTTACTTCCGATGGTCGCGGGTTCGATTCTTCGCACGGCACAAACAATTTGTATTCATGAATGTGGTTGTTTGTATATGTATTTACAAAAAAAAATTATGTATTTGTACCAATTACCTAGTACCAATAAAACAGGCTTTAGCTAGCTTAACTTAGGACTAGATGGCGCTATGTGATTTGTGCTGACAATGAGATTGTGTATTATTGAGAGCAGATTGTCTTTTGAGAAAATATGAATGTTCGTTCGCAGACAATGTATGTTGTTGTGTATCCAGTGTCATGTTATAGGTGAGCGGTTGGGCCTGATGCAGTCTCTGGCGGGTCTGGCGGCGGTGCTGTCGCAGTTCTCGGTGGAGCCCGCCGCCGACACCAAGCGACACCCCACCGTTGACCCAACGTCGGACATCGTGCAAACCATCAGCAACGGATTACCGCTACTCTTCCGGGAAAGAAAAGATATATCCAAGATGTAATATATGATATTACTGCTTATTGTAGTAATGTTTTTGTTGTAAAGTTCATATAATATTTATTGGTATTATTATCTGTTTAATATTATCCAAACCTAATCCTAAAAATGTTAAATTTTGCTAGTTATACTACTAAATTGCAATGGCGAATACATTTTGTCAAATCAGTACTGTACAAAATGAACAATAGTGGACCCAAAATTGACCCTTGTGGTACTCCTCTTGTGACAGGCAAGCAGCTAGAAGATATTTGTTGACCATCTTCGCTTTTCAACTCAACATATTGGTATCTCATGTGAAGATAGCTTTCAAACCAGCGAACAGTGTCACAGTGGAAACCGTAATAAGACAACTTTGATAAGAGTAGTGCAGAATTTAAAGTTTCGAACGCCCTGGAGAAGTCCAGAAGCACTAGCAAGGTTCCCTGTCCAGAATCCTGAGCTGAGAGTATGTTGTCCATGACATTCAGTAAAGCTGTAGCTGTACTATGCCCTTTCCGGAATCCAGACTGAAGCTTAGGTAGAATATGCATTAGATTCCAAGTATTTTGTCATCTGGTCACTCACTACCCTTTCCAAGATCTTTGATAGAAAAGGCAATATATTTATGGGTCTTAAGTCCTGTTCTTGTGTGGGGTTAGCTGTTTTAGGTATTGGTTTAATCATGGCTATCTTCCACATATCTGGGAAGATACCTGTAGTAATGGAACTGTTTACAATAGCAGTAATTGCATCTAGTGAATGTGGCAGTGTGAGATTAATCATACACCTTGAGATTTGATCTATTCCGTAGGCATCAGAGGTAAATGACTTTAAAATAGTTGCTATGGTGTTCGCCTACTGGTTGCAAATGGAATGTACTCGTGCCAAATCTATGAAACTCAAAATAGGTCAAATCGGATATAGTAACTGAATCATTTCCAGGTAAATTTAAAAAGTGATAATTAAGAACGTCTGGATCGCTACATGACTTTGGAAGATCAAGATTATTGTTTATTTTTGGTAGAACTGTAGATCTAAGATTTTGCCATAACTTTTTAGGTTTGTTTAATTGAGAATTAATATTGTTATTAAAATATGCAATTTTTTCATTATGTAAACTTGTTTAACAGTAGATTTTAGTTCCTTGTATATTTTTTTATCCCTTTCTAATTTAGTTTTTTTATATTTTTTGTGACTGTTGTTCCGTATCCTAAACATATCTTTAATTGTATCTGTATACCAAGGTGGTAACCGTTCCCTAAATACTCCAGATTTGACAGGGGCGTGCAGATCGAATAAGGCAATTACAAAATAATTGAAGCATTCCACCATACTGTTAACATTGTCCATCTCTGATATACACTTCCAATTGATTGCCTCTAAATCAGAGTTAAACAGTTCTGGTTGAATGTCAGTAAAAGGACGATAACTTACTCTCTGTGGCTTAGGTCTAGAGACTTTAAAGAGAAACTCCGCTGTAATTACTGCGTGACTACCCAACTCCGGTATTGGGATACTGAAATTTTCTTGCAGCCACATCTGAACAAATAAGGTCTATAAGAGTTTCACTGTGCTTGTAAAATGCGTAGGTTCTGACACTAGCTGTTCAAGAGAAGTATGATGGAAAAAGTATCCTAATTTAATAGCCTTTGATTCATTGGATAAATTCAGATTGATATTAAAATCTCCTAACAGTATTATGTGATCAAATTAAAAAAAAAGGTTATAGAATCAGTCAGAGAGTCCAGAAAAATATTAACATCTTGCCAGGGTGGTCTATATGCAGTGCCAATTATGACTTTACAAGTGCCTATTTTTAACCGCAGCCACATTTGTTCCACTGGTGCTTCACTTGGATGAGGACAAGGCTGTACACTGACACCGCGTCTTATATAGAATCCTACACCCCCTCCGCGCCCGCTGCGCACCGACAATGATCTAGGCGTATGTCGTATTCGGTACCCTGGTAGGACAGGTGCTCTAATGTCCTCTCCCTCTTTGAGCCAGGTTTCGTTAATAGCCAACAAATCCAGCTTCTGCTCACTAAAAGCATTAATGAACTCATCATGTCGTGTACCCAGAGAGCCAGCATTAAATAAACCCACTGTAAAATAATGCTTCTTACCCATCAGTATTTATACATAATAAGTAACACCACACCGATGCATCACTCCGAACTATTATATTATATAGATGTAGGTTAAAAATATTGCTTTTTGTACATATTACATATAAATATATATTTTTAAATAAAATTAATACTGTACTGTTACTCCAAACGAAAAGTCTATTATAAAGAAACGAATTTGGTACTAATTTTCTACTAACGACATACACAAAATTTACATCAATAAATAATATAGAGCCTTGACAATAATGGCAGGACACACAATATAAATTTATAAGAAAATTAAACAAAAATGAATTGTGCTGGTAGTGTGCTACATATTCAAAATTCCAAATTATTGTACAATTTTTCAGCAGCATCTTCGTATTAAGACTTATCCAGTTAGTGATTATATTTATACCTATCCGACACATATCCAATGTATATGTATAGATTTCAACGAACACTAAACAATAGATAACATTTACTAATGTGATCAGAAGTTTATATATTATAGATCCAGGTATAACTCTCGTGTACATATATGTTTCTCTGAATATCTGTGTAAATATACATATATTTATATCGGTCGGTATCTGCGTATGCCATACTCTGTCATTAATGTATATATTGAAAAAAAATATTACTGAACTTCTACTTCCCATTAAAACTAATTTAGTATATAATACAAAAAACATGAAATGACGATTGCCTCTTAATTCAACATTGTTGTTACTCCGCTGTAAATGTCTCTGTGCTGGGAGTATGATCTCCAAGAACGCGGTCGAGATCCGCCGCCGTCCTGACACGAAAAATTTGACCACCCGAGTCACGTCGAACGAAAATACGCCCGCCCTTCGCCCAAACGTACCTCCACCCTGCCGCTCCTGCCAGTTCCCGCGCTTTATAGTGAAGTCTTTTGTTGAATTTTGTAAGGCGTTCATTGACATAGAACGATATAGTTCATTGAAATATAACTGTTTTGCCTGTAGTTTGTTGAGACAGAGGGTATAGAGATAGGAACAGTAAATCTGGTAAGTTTAGCTGGTACATCAAAATAAAGTTTTGAAAGTAACTCAGTTGATATTAATGACCTGCTATACGTAATGTGTTAATTTTTCTCTCGCTGAAGTTTATAATCTATACATACAAATTAACATTATTTACAATTTTTGTCTGTCTATCTGTTTGTCCTAATCTCTGAAATGGTTGGACCAATTTTGACAGGACTTTTATTGGCAGGTAGCTGATGTAATAAGGAGTAACTTAGGCTACCTTTATTTTAGAAAAATTAAATTAAATTCCACCCAGTCGAAGTCACGAGTACAGCCAACTTGCAATAAATTTCAATTAAAAAAAAATCGTTCCATTTTTATTAAAACCTGACCACAACCTGAAATAAATAAAAAAAATAGGCAGAGCAAGACTCCTAGCATAGGAAAGACAAGCACATGTCATGGAGCAAATAATTGAATAGAATAGCAGATGTGAGTGGCAGGTATATTATGATATGAATAAATTAAAATATGTACAAAAACAATACGAATCTTAATTTATATTATGTAATAGATATCTCAGTAAATGGTTACATGACATGTATCTATAAAAAAAACTTAAGTGTCTGTTGTGATTTGTAAATGAATAGCTTTTCACTATTCCGTGGCAATAAATTATTATAAATTACCTAATATTATAACAAATGAGAATAAATATAATAAATATATTATCCAATTAAAACAAATATTGACAAATAAAGCTTATTACAAAATTGAAGAGTACTTGCAAGATATTGATTAGTATAATATTTAAAACGTCCGCCTCTCTTCCACGTTGCAGTGCCTAAAAGGTGCATGTTATGTGTATGAATTATTTAATTGTATACCATAATTGTGTAAAGCAACATGAATAAATAAATGAATGTGCCTGATTGAATAGATATGTCAGGCACGCTCATAAAGGCGAGGCGGCCTTTTATTAATTCGAAGTTCCATGACAGCATTGGACAGGCCCGATGTGTATCTGTTTGTAACTAGAAGAGACAAGAGTAAAAGTTTTACACAAAAATTAAAAGTAAAACTTTGTCAAAATAATACAGAACAAATAAAGTTGGATATTTTAGGTGCAGAGTTATGCTCTAAGGGTAAGAATTTTAAGAGGTTCTGGAAGCTAACTTAAAAACGTTCCATTCGTGTGAGATTATGGATCTGTTCAAGAATAATATTAAAGTTGAACTACAAATCTGTACCATATCCCTTTTTAAGCCCTTACAATTGAATTTGAATTTTCCACGACGGGCGAACTGACCTGACCTCGTGCTCACCTTGTTATCCTCCACTGTAGCCCAATGGTGGTGGTGCCCCGCCAGCGTAAACCGTTAGTGATGCACCATTCCATTATCATCTAAGAGAAACGGGATGTTCCTGGTGACATTCGCGTATATAGGTGAAAGTCCCAACCCTCACCCCTCTAAGAGGGTGTGGGTGTCATCTCATGAGAGTTCAGACTGCAGCGGACAGTGAATCAGGCGAAGAAAAGACTGAAAATTAGATAATAATTACTAATTAAAACTTATTTTTTATACTTGCTTTTTATTTATACACTAATATTTTTTAAGTAACATTTTAGCAACAATGTATAGTGAGAGAGCATCATGAGTTAAACATGGTTTTGAACCTAATATGAAATCACAGAGTGCAAATTTCCTCCAAAGGTTCAGATATTTTGTTCTATATGTCACAGATTATATTTACAGTTATAGGATATAAATTATAACCCATTTCAAATTCGAACCATTCAAACCATTAACAGATTTGATATTCAGATCTAAAAATTCAAATTTGCTGCCCAGTTTAAATTGTTTTAAGTTTAAATGTAATCAATAATACTTATTGTCCATATAAATATTGTAATAATATAACACACTCATTGCTAAACATAAACGGTTACTTCAACAATTCAGCTCTTTTGTTCCTTTTTTTGTGTATGAATTACTTAATTTTTAGTTTAACAGAATTGTACAAAATCTATTCTGTATGTTTTAACGTCACAAGTGTTTCCAGCGTTTCTAATATTTTTTCACTTGCATAAGTAACATATTTAGCAAGGAACACACACAGTTCAATTAATAAATTAAATAGCAAATGATATGCAGACTAGTAATTTGTATTAATTAATTAATAATTACAACAATTAGACAACTTAGCTCTAACACCATAAAGTATACAATTTATGACTTCTCATTCTTCTTTTTTTCTTCTATAGTGACTTTGACTTCCTCTAATGTCTCCTCCATCTCCCAGTCTTTAAGTGGGACTTCTGTTAATTTATAGAATTTGCCATGCTTTCCTATACCTGTAAATATAAATGGTAAAATAATAAACGAAGAAGAAAGATAAGTTTATATGAGACCATGCATGAGCCACCTAATTGTAAATAGTTTCTTAAAAACCAATATTAATTGAACAATTTACATTAACACGTTAATCGCCGTGTCAGTTATATGTGTCTGACGCTAAGAAGTTCAACATGAGCCATGTCAGACATATATGTCTGATGTACGCGATTTGGTAGAAGGCGCTGTGTTTAAAACAACTGGTTAATACTTGTTGTATCTTGTTTGGATGCGTCAGACATATAACACTGACACGGCTTGTCGAGAAAAAGTTTTAATATACGGTCATTTTAGTCATATATGTGTGACATATAAAAATAGTGTTTTCCGGAATTTTGGCAAAAAAAATTCTATCATACTTCAAGTTTCCTTGATACATTTTGAACTAAATTAGCTAATAAAGTTACCATGGCCCATGAGAATTTTTTTCTGATATAATCGTGGTAATCGCCACGATTATATCAGAAATATTTTCACGTGTTAAAAAAGATCTCTTATTTGCGAAGCTTTATTAACCAGCTGCTTGTCCAACTAAGTCTGTAAGCATTGTCAGTTCTCACGGAGCGTTTGACCGTATCAATATTTTTTTTTTATTGAGGGTTTTGGGCTATTATGATTTGTAGTACTGCGACCTACATAGATCTATTGTAATCGCTCTTTTTTTTTATCTGCTACCTAGGTCCGTCAGGGAATTGAAGAATATTCTTAGGGGCGATGGTTTTTATCTCCACAGGGTATAATGTATACTTTCCAAAAGGAGATATTTCGTTTATGCATAAGTGGACTACAACCACACTTCTGCTTGACAGAATATGCAGTATTATATGTACAATACTTATTATTTATGTAGTATAAATAGTTTAACAACATATAACATATTACATCACATTATTTGTTGTAATATTGGATGGTGAGATAGTATGTAGTAAAAAATGATTATTTTAATACAAATACATAACACAATATACAAACAGACACTCCAATTTTATTTACATGTATAGATTCAAGCAAATATTGTATCTAAATACTATTCTCAATTCTTCATAATTTTTCTTTTACAAATTATAATTCCAATTACATTTGAATGGAAATAACTAAAGTCAATGAATAAATGCTTTAATGGTGTCTTACTACTCTTACTTCATTATAAACGCGAAAGTTTGTGAGTATAGATGGATGTTTGTTACTCTTTCACGCAAAAACTGTTGGACGGATTTTGATAAAATTTTACAGTAACATAACTTGTACATCAGAACAACACATACGATATAATTTAAAAAATGCATTATGTAAATTGGGCGAAATATAATGATATCAACTAAGTGTTATGCAGACGAATTTGTGCCGGACTTAGCTAGTAAAAAATATACAAACCTCCTTGGAATTTCTTAACACCTTGTTTGATGTCCTCAATTGCGTTCCCTAACAAGCTCGTAAAAACTGCCTCATCTCTCATACTCTCCTCGCTGTTCGGATTCAGTTGTGAATTCACCGCCGCCAGTTTGTCCATTATTAATGCATTTTGTGGAAATTTAACTAAAGACTTCGCTAACTTCACCGATTCGCCGAGAGCTGAAAATTATTATTACAAATTTTTTAACAAACGCAGAAAACATATATTCAGATTATTATTGTATCCATAGTTTATCCAAGTGAATTCGGATAAGAAGTAAAATGTAGGCTGTATTATCTACCTGTGTGAAATATAGTGAAAATTGTCAATCAAATCCATCCAGAGATTTAATTGTGCTTGAGTAACAAACTAGTAAATGGATACTAAAATAATATAACTCCATTTAGTAATGAAGTGGACTTCATGGACGCTGATGGTTAAAATATAAACGTACACACTTTTACATGAACTAGTGGTCGATTATGGGGCGAAAATATATAATTTAATTAAATTTTGTTATGTTTCACTTTCAGTAAGACTATAGACAAATAATATTAAAGACATACATATATATGCGTATATCAAAAACGTGGTAGTGTATTTGAAAGTTTTTTTATTGATTTAATGTATTTTTATGCATAATTAAAAATAAATATTAACATTCTGTAGTCCATATCTATATAAACTATAAGTGTGTAAATATTCATAATTTGCATAATCCATTCATGTAAATAAAGAGAGGTACAAAGCTTCTGATAGATAATATTTGTAAGGTACTTAACAACTCGATGATGAGCAGTATAGCTTGTTCTAATTTATAACTAATATTTTGATATGTGATTTTTATGCCTCTTAAGTTAGAGATGACTACAAACATTTTATACATATATTAAAAATAGAATAAAAATTCTGCCATGTTTTTATCTTCGCAATTAATGCAGAGAATTAACTATAATCTAATAGGTACACATATACAGCTTATGTTCAAACATACATACTCAACTAATAGGCCATAATTAAGATAATGATCATGATAATTCAAATTAGCATACCAGTAAATGTGAGTTCATGAATCTGTAATTACATCATGCCAGACTACAGCAGATCTAATGATTTAAACGTACAAACTACGACTACATAGGACTATGTATTTATATATTTGTGGGAATTGTCAAATCAAATCAAAAATTATTTATTCATGTAGGACTTAGCCGTTTATGAACATCAAGTTGTATGTATTAATATTTTTTCCCTACCGTCCAGTTCAATATACAGATTCAATTGAGAAGAACTGATAAGAAACTCAAGTGAATTGGATTTTGCTATAAAGTCAATTCAATATTAATCGATTGTCATAAGTCTTAGTAATTTTACTTACACCTATTTCCATATTAACCCCATATTATTTTATCATTACCACATCATCATCATCATTACATAGTATAAAACAAAGTCGCTGTCGCTGTCTGTCCCTATATATGCTTAAATCTTTAAAACTACGCAGCGGATTTTGAAGCGGTTCTTAATAGAAAGAATGATTCAAGAGGAAGGTTTATATATATATAATATGGTTTATATTATATATATATATACAAACCTTCCTCTTGTACATCCGTGCGAAGCCGGGTGCGAGTAGCTAGTATTTCATATTTACATTTGAAATCTACAAGCTTTCTTTTAAAAGTCAGTACTTACATTGTTTACTTATATATGTGTCTATGAACTACTACTGCAATGCACATTTATCATTCAAGTAATCGTCGTGAGAGGCTTTGCTCGAAAAATATGATGTCCTTAGATATTATTATATCTGGTTTTTTCTTTATAGAAGGAATCAATTATTATGAGAACCCACCTGTGCCTGTCGCGGTGAGTTTTGAAGCCAGCCCTGCCTGGTGAGCCTCTGTTCCTGATATGAGGCGGCCCGTCATAAGTAGATCTAGTGAACGGGAGAGGCCGATGAGAGAAGTCAGTCGGCGAGCTCCGAACAGTCCTTGTGGCACCCCTGTAACATAACGTTAAAGTATAGACATTAAACAAATATACTGGATAACTCCTCTGTGCTTTTTGATTTTAATAAAGCGTACACATTTCATTCTTTGTATAGTTTATTCTGAATAGATTACTACGCTTACTAAGCTTACTATAAAATTGAAGAATTCGTTAACGATAATAATGTTTTTATAGAAAAACTTTAAATATATAGCACTGACAATATTATCTGATTACAATAATAATGAGTGCGTAGCGATTTCTATATTGATTATCGCATGCCTCTTACTTGTTATACTGTAATTATTTATATAAAAAAAAACATCTATTAAAAAGAGCAACACACAAGTTTCTTGCTCATTCTTCTTGTGATGAATCTGCATTCCGAATGAGTGGTAGAATCAAAATATGACTATTCAAAAGTGCTTGTAATGAGTTTATTTGAATAAAGATTATTTCTATTTCTATTTAAACTCCCTTTAGTCAGAAAAACTAAATGTGAATAATTTATACATAACGCGTTATACGGGATCGTAAAACGCGTTCCACGGAAATACTCCTACCACGCGTTTTCCCATAACTCGGAACCCATCTACCGTATTATAGGAGAGATCCGTACATTCAATCTATCTATTTTATTTATCTGATTTTACCAAACCTCCTGCCGAGACATCCAAGTATGGCGGTGTCTTCAATTATCCGCAGATCGCAAGCCAGTGCCAGTTCAAACCCTTCAGCGACGGCGTACCCCGATACTGCCGCTATTGTTGGCTTGTCACACAGCGGTCGCCGTAACAGACGCGACTGGGTAACAAAGAACTGAGTTTAAAATTTTAAAATAGGAAGTAAAAAAAAGGGAAGAGTTTCATTATAAAAAACTAGTTGTGCACGCGATTTCACTCGCGTGAGTGAGTAATGAACATCCAACCCTACTCACAAACTTTAGCATTTATATTACTAGCTGTGCCCACGGTAGTCACTCACGTGAAATTTCAATAAAAAATGTGTTATTCTGATGCATAAGCTGGAAAGTTTCATTGAAATCCGTTCAGTAGTTTTTGCGTGAAAGAGCAACAAACATCCGTTCTCACAAATCTTCGCGTTTGTAATATTAAGATGATATTCTAACAATGATGTATGTCACATATGACATAGATTTCTTGATAAAAGTGTAAGTAAAAACGTATCATAACCAGTCCATACCATTAGGAGCTATGATGCCACAGACAATCTTGAAAGAACACTTTTTTTTTAAAGTTACAGAAATAGAAGCTATCGAAAGAGTAATCAAATATGTGTAACATGTTTGTCATCAAAACTATGTATTCACTGACAATAGCAAGAGCTAACAAGTTACCAATAATCATTACCGCAGCATCCTTCAGTGCATTGTATCCCTTCTCTCCAATCTCATCAATGTCAAATCCCGAACAGAAGGTGCCACCTTCTCCATTCACCACTAGGACCTTTGAATCAGTGTCCTTGTCGAAGGCCTCCAGAGCAATGGCCAACTCTTGAAGTGTATTTACATCAAGACTATTGCGATGTTTCTGATGATCAATATTTACAGTTGTTATGGCTCCATATTTTTCTACAACTATGTCTGCAAAAATAGCAGGTAAAGACAAGATTAAACTCACTAACATAAGAGAAAAACCAAATTTACAGATGCAGTCAGAACAATTAAGAAACTGAAGTGGACACTACATGCAATAGAAGTAAAAAAGAACCAAGGATGTATAAGATTGGTATTCAAGAGAACAAAAACGAAAATGATGGCAACAGAATAAGAGGTGGGAGGTTAACCTAAGGGCAGTGGCTGGATCAACATGGAAAAGGAAAGTGTTGAACAGAGGAATATGGAGTCTTTTGGAGGAGGCCTATGTCTTAGGACAAGCTGATGAACTCAACTCTAAGTTTACCATCAGTACAAAGACTATAAATAAAATAAATGTCTGCAATAAAAAATAATTTATTAGGATTTTTGGCAACGGCAGGTTATACAAGCAGTTCTTATATAATTATAATTGAACTTCACTAAGTTTGTTTTTTCTTATACTTAGCGCACAATACAAAATACTCAATACAATACATAGATGTGGGTTTTTAATTTAGATACATTAAACATTTACAGTGTAGATGTTACAAGTGTTTAGGATGAGAGTACTTTACCTCTAAATATTAACTTACAATTTGTGACAATATGAATAATTATAATAATAATGAGATGTTTATTTTGGCATCAATGGCCTATTTCTTATTATAAAAATTTTGTATAATTTCACAACATTAAAATACAATATTTAGAACCAAAAGTATATTTAGTGCCTGCATTTTCACAGGCATGAAATTTATAGCCTATGTATTGTGTTGTTATAAAGTATAAGCTATATTACTGTAGTTTCATCAAAATCCATTCAGTAAGAAGTTTTTGCATGAGAGAGTAACAAACATCCATCTATCCATCTAATCTCACAAACTTAAGCATATACAATATTAGTAAGATTTATGATAACATTTTTATTATTATTGTATATGTATGTATGTATGTTAAAAAGGGCTCGCCTTGCCAACATCTAAAGAAAGTAAATGAGATGGCACCTTACTGGAGGTGCCTCATCTCAAAATGCCAATAACATCAAAAAATCTGATTATAGCCAGAAAGGCTGATCACAGATAGAAAAAAAAAAAATATTATTGTATATATATTGTTAGTCTGCATTTTTTTTATGTATATTACTTAAACCATACCAATTATAAAAAATATATATTCAAGCACAAGTTCCTCATAGTTTGTGACTAGAGATAGTGCTGTGAGAATGAGCTCGGATATAATTATTATTTAATTGAATAATCATACTAGTGCTTCTTTGTATAATATATAAAACTATACAAGAATTATAAATTTCTTGCAACATTCAGGTGAGTCCCTTGCATAAAAACCAGGAAGCCTATCAACAATAATACATTGCTTGGAATGATTATATTATTTATCAACCAAGTCTCAATAACTCATTTTAAAAGCTGGAATAGCATAAAAATATAATGAAAATGGGTACTGACTACTATAAATTTGGAGGGTACACAATATGTATACTGATTACAATGTTATACTCACTCAATAATTAAACTCATTTTTAAGGACTACACAACAAAAACACATATTTTGAGAAGATTTATCCTTGGAACACTCAGAATACTATTTTATCTACAAGTCATCAAGAAACTCCATTATGAATATTTAAAAAAATAACCTACTTTTTCTATATTCCTTTGCCTCTTCTTCCTTATTTTTAGCATCACTAGACAATTTTCTGATAATATTTGTTCTTATTACTGAAATACTAGTTAAAGTATTTAATTTAGATACTACAAATCTCATTTTCGTTGATTTGTATAGAAAACAAAGGTATATTTGAACGATAAAATAAAATATAACCTATATGTTTATTTTGGTTAATGGGTAAAATTAAATTTAAAATAAAGTCACTTCAATACAATAACCATAAACGAACGCTCAACTGACCAGGGTTGCCAATCTTAACACACACTCGTATGAAGAAATAAAAATCTCGTACAATAGCTCAATGTGGCTGTCTAACTTCACAGTAATTATCTGTCCAACCAAAAACCAAATTATATAATGCAATCTGCTAAAGACAAAGAAATATTGTTAATATGTATTAAAATATCGTTGTCTATGTCCGCGATAAATATATAGAATTTATATGTCTTAGCGCCACCTATCAAACTAACAAGGAACTTCTTCAGTGTGTAGTGGAACACGAATGTTTTCCTATATAGCTCATACAGCACAAGTAATAACTTCGTTTGTGGATCTGTTGTTCTACTTTTCTATTTTTTTTTAATTTGAATTTGAACTTTTCTATTTTTTGTTTCCAAACCATATATCTATTTAGTTCATTATTTACCTACTTTCACACTTTCAATGAAGTAATAACAAATGTCGTTAATGATTCTTAATAACCATACCAAAAAGAAAAAAAAAGCAAAGGCACATCAATAATATGTATTTAGATTGATATAGCTAGTTTGTTATATGATTGCAATAAAACACAAAATCCTGTAATGGATTGACTCATACGTATGTGTTATAGGGTACTGTTCATCAGTCGTGACTACTCGTGATATATGTTCACATTTGCCTCCTGTTATATATATATATACATAACTATAGATCTATACATATAAATATAATTGGAGTGTCTGTTTGTAATAACCGTTTTTTACTACATGCATACGAATATAAATACGGTACATACACCAAAATAACATTTTTTTACAATTTTTGTCTGTCTATCTGTTTGTCCGATTGTTCCGGCTAATCTCAGAAATGGCTGGACCGATTTTGACGGGACATTTTTTGGCAGGTACCTAGCTAACGTAATAAAGACTAACTTAGTCTACTTTTATTTTAGAAAAATAAAGTTAAATTCCACGCTGACGAAGTCCCGGGTACAGCTATACGTGAATCAAAAACTTTGTACCCCTTTTTACGTAAATTGCGTAAATATGAAATTTCGCATTCTTATAGTTTATATAAAGAAGCACTACTTCTCAGAATGCTCATATTTTATTAAAGTTACAAATACCTAAAAATACATTAAATCAAAATAAACATTACACACACACGTATAGAAATATAGTTTGCTTGTTTGTAACACTTTAGTATATTATTATAGAAAATACATTTAAAATAACAGAATACAACGATCTTAAGAACAAAAATAAAATATTTACATGTATGAGTATTATACCTACTTATAAATCATACTCTTGAAGCACTTTATGTATTGCTAAAAACTGAATAAAAATTGTGACAGCGGACAATTTTATACCTATACTAGCTGTCCCGGAAAACGTTGTTTTGACTTAAAATAAAAAAATATTAGGGGTGAACTACCCCTAACATTTAAGGGGATGAAAAATAGATGTTGGCTGATTCTCAGACCTACTCAATACGCTCACAAAATTTCATGAGAATCGGTCAAGCCGTTTCGGAGGAGTATGGGAACGAAAACTGTGACACGAGAATTTTATATATAAGATATTATGTAAAGATTGTGTATATAACTGTATTTTCTTTTAATTTTAATTTTTCTTATTTAATGACATACTATAATTTATTATGTATTTTCTACGTGAGAACAATAAAAATGTTATTCATTTATTTATACCTTTATTTACTACAAAATTATTCGCATTAGGACCCGGTTAACAAAATAAATAATGTTTAAAATCAATCCTATGCCCCGTTGAAATAAGACCAGATTACTATATTAGACCTTGTTAGTTTCTATCCCTCCTTTTTCCCTTACCTACGACAGTAACGACCGCCTCGTGACGCACGTTCCCTAATTGTAATTATAAATAATTACAAAATTAGTGATTAATTCGATGAAAGTAAGTGAAAACATGGCGACACGGTAACAATGCTACTCACTAGTGGATATACATTTCTTTTTACTTTATTATTATTGTTTTTGAATCTGTATTTTTTTTTTCTTTACATATGTTTATTTTTTAATTTCTATTGTTCGATTTTCTTGTTCTTTTGTTTATGTAATGATTTTTATTGTGTTATTTATATTTATATGTTATAATAAATTATATGCTGTTGTGAAAATCATCATTATTGTGTTGCGATATGGGATTGACTAAATATTATTCTATTCTATTCTAAAACATCACCTGAACGGTGGTACGTGTTAAAGTAAAATTAGCTTATATAGCGTAAGTTTTAACTTGTACAATCTTTCAATTTTTTAAAACTCTCTAAATTCATTCGTGTATACATGATATTTTCATAAATGTATTGTGAAGTAACGGTGAGAATATTTGATTGTTTAAAGCAATAACGTGATGAGATATAGAACAATAGAGTCATAGAACGTATAACTTTTTTTGTAGAATAAATGTTTGTATCGTGCCTAGAAACAAACTCGCGACCTTCAAGAGTGAGTGTATAAGACCACTAGACTGCCCGGGCCTTCAACTATGATAATAACATTTTTAATAGTATTCTTACCTGAACAGATCTGTTTCTTCAACAGTAGCAAACAAATTAGTTGAGCATCATTAACGTTTCTGTAAAACTTTTCATGTTCATAACAAAGTACGCTGAGGAGTATGAAATTCTTCAGCATCCAAGTTGCAATAACAATATCCGACACTATTAATATGTACTGGAAACAAAAAGATTTGTCATATATTACATTTTGTACATTTGAGCTTATTACTCATGTGAAACTCGAAAGAGAGGGGAAAGTTTTCGACAAACATCACGAAATATTACGACATCACCTGTTGTAAAAATACACATGATTTTTGGCGCATTAGCTTTAAACATCAAAATATTTTTTTCTACTCTAATACTGTTTGAATTGAACTCTAATTAATGAATTTTCATGCAATTTTGAATGTCATACAAGTATATTTATATTTAATCAATAGCATATAAAAGAAGTTTCGGACTTCTTCTTTGAAAATGATAACACTTCCATCAAACCTTTAATCTCCCCTTTCAACCCTTTACAACCCTTTATTCGCATGTCATTTCGTAGGGCCTTTCCTTTCTAGACTATTTGTGTACCAAAAATCATTTATATCGGTTCAATAGTCATGGGGTAAAAGCGCGACAGAGTAACTTCGCATTTATTTTATTTTATTTTATTTATTTATTAAAGGAAAACCAAGGCTATTCAAGTACATCTTAAATAAAATCAATATGTATGTCATAATAAGCCACTGACAGGCTTTCACTAATAACAATAGACTAATTCTTAAAAAAATTACATCACTACGTATAAAGGCATTATAAAGTTAACAGAAAATATGAAATTAATTAACAAGAGTACAGTAACAAATAGTAAATTTATAGAAATATATACATATACATGATTTTCAATAATAATTAATTGTTATTTAAAGAAGGGCTCACTTAGTTGGTGTCTCGTTGATTTAATATTATTACATTTATAATATCAGTAAGGATAGTATAGGAACTTACTTGTTGTTTGTGATCGCTGTAGTTGTTTAGTGCTTTGCTTAGATATATAATTTTGTAGACATATAAAAGAGCATGCATAAATATCACCCAAGCACTGTACACAATCTGAAAGGATTTAAAAAGTTGGGAGCTATGAAATTACAAACATACACTTCAATTTTATTTACATGGTATTAAAAATATTGAACCAAACATGTATAATGCATACCCAACTTTGAAACCCATTTCTGAACATATCATACACATCCATAATATCATTGTAAATATAACAGATTGTATCCCAAAATTCATTTCCAAATGTTATTTTAGACATGTTGCTGACAATCTGATTATTATCGAGGCGGTTGATCCACAAACGGAATTCATGATTAATTAGTGTCAATATTCTCGTGGCGTAATTAATATTTAAGTCAAACGACATCAATGTTAGCAATGCAATATATATTCTAACTGAAAATATATTATACTTGAACATAACACACATTGTGAACCCATAATACGACATCAGTATTAATAAATTGATCCAATTCCACTTAGTTATACAGAATATGCCACTATTTTTATCCAAAATCGTATTTATATCTTGTATTTTTAATATCATTTTGACATTATTCTCAGTTTGAGATAAATTTACTATTAAATTGACAATGAACCCTATCGTATAAGACACAACGTCTAATATAACTACGATGTTTAAAATGTAAAGTGTTTCTTTCATTTCTTGTAGCCTCATTGCATACAGCAGTATAAATAAAATAGTACCAAATATCGAAACGACATTTGAAATTTTTCCATTTGGAGTTATACGATTTTGACGAATGTGGTATTTCTGTTGGAAAAATATGTTTGATAAAATGTCTAATGGTAGAAGCATTTCTTGGAAATCTTTTTTTATTATATTATTTTTTAAATAGGAATTCGAATTTGAATAATATTCTATTATCATTTTGTTATTAATATTGAACCAATTTTTTTTGTTTTTATTCTTTTGGCTCCGGCGAATTATTTTATTTTAGTAACACATTATTTGCAATTCTAAATTTGAATAAATTGTTTTTATAATTTATAATTTTCTTTTTCAAATATACAGTACGTTATCTTTGTAATAACTTCGTGTGAGACTAACTATTGGTATAATGTTATTATTAAATGAATTTATAAATTTAATAGACGTTGGTATAAGTAATTACAAAAGCCAGTAATCAATTAATTTGCTTGACAATATATTACATGTGTAGACTCTAATTAAATAAATATCGTTGTATGTAGGCGATATGTTTGTTCATATAAAACACATGACAAATACAAAAGTTAATGAAGTGACCTATTAAAAATAGACACAATACAACTACGTAGTACTACTGTGTATTTTGTAGTAAAATGCAGCCGATAATTTTTAAATTGTATATCCTTATAGATCGTAATATAACTGCGTTTCCAGTTACATTACGATCTATACTTAACTACAATTGAGAAATATAGATTCTAATGTATGGGCACAAATACATCCATAGCATGCTATGGGAATTTTAAATAAAATTATAGTATATTTAATCGATTTAGGTGTTATTTTACGTAAGTCTACGAAGAAAAAATGATTAAGTATTGAAGTTAAGAAATGCTGAATAATTTACACAAAATCTACCTCGATGAAATCTATATCTACAAAAACAAATACATGTAATTGACAGAAACGTCCTGTATTACACAAAAACTAACTTTGGTGGGGTATGTTTTTAATAAAAATATATATATAACGTATAAGTAGTCTAAGTCGCTCTTTATAACAGTATCTATCTGCGAGTGAAATTCTGAAGAATTGAAACTGTTTCAGAAACTGTTTCAGACGTTAGAAAATATTTTTCTTGTATATATAGTTTTAATTGCAATACAATTAAAACTATACTATATTTAAATTGTAACATTGTGCACTAGTTCGTCTTTAGGCGCGTGTAAGTTCTGCTCTTCAGCAGTTTTCGTTAGGTATGCACCGCGCGCCATCTTTATTTTATAAATACTGTTTTGCGTGAAAAATTAACACACGAACTGTCAGATTTCGCCTCATCGCGATTTTAAAAGGTTAATATAATAAAAGTAAAGAAGATTACTTATTTATTTTATGTGAATACAAACTGCAGTATTACAACAGTGTAAGTAGCAAGTAGAGCCAACAACTTTAATGGTAACTTAGAATTAACGACAAATATGTTGCAGGCCGTCATATTGCGGAACACCGATTTATTGATGCGCTGTATATTCTTGCAAGTTCTTCTTTGTTTTCCTGGGGAATAAATATTAATAGTATTTAATCTTATATATAAAATTCTCGTGTCACAGTTTTCGTTCCCATACTCCTCCGAAACGGCGTGACCGATTCTCATGAAATTTTGTGAGCGTATTGAGTAGGTCTGAGAATCGGCAACATCTATTTTTCATCCCCCTAAATATTTTTTTTATTTTTAGGCAAAACAACGTCTGTCGGGACAGCTAGTATATATATATATATATATATATATATATATATATAATTTAATTACGAAAAGAGTATGGATTTAGGAAACGACAAAATCGAGGAGGCCCTGATGGGTTTGTTTGGAGAATTTTTGCAGAATCATGCTCTCCTAGTAATATTATAATAATTTATTTATTCATTTGAACTGAAATGTTGAGCGAAGAACATTGAATCTTAAAAACTAGGTTTTTAAAATTAAAATATTTTCAGTAGCGCGTGAATTTTTCCACCATGCTAAGTCTCTATCACCGACCATGCCTTAAGGACATGACCGATCGGATTTTGATGAAATTTTGTGTATATATTTCAATTGGTCCCTGGGTGGTTTGAAATACAGCTGAACTCGGTAGATGAATCTGCTTCTTCATGCAAGACGACGTTTGCCGGATCTACTCGTCATCTTCACATGGTATAAAATACAGTCTATTCAGCTATCTGTTGGCTTATGTCTTTTAAACTACCCAATGAATTTTAAACGACTTTTTACCAATAGATAGTGATTCAAGACGAAGCTTTATATGTATAACACCCCTGCGAAGCCGGGGCGGGTTAGCAACACACCCCGGCTATTATTATATACTATATAATATATAATAATTTACATGTCATTTGTTCGTCAAATACATACCTAAATATGTAAATTTCTTTAAGAGTAATGAACAAATTAATTTTGTTTCTTGTATGTTTGTGTAAAACATTTCTTGTTCGATACAAAAAATTGTGAGAATAGTAAAATTCTTGAATATCCTTTGTATTATCATAATATCCGCTACGAGGTAATAAAACTGAAAACAAACATATTCATTATTGTCAAAAATATTGTAATTTAATATTAGACATTAAGTATATAAAATTTATTTTACATTACGTTATTGATTATTATACAAAAATATATATTTACATGATTACTATACATATAAATTCTATCATATAATAATATATATGAATACTAGATGTGCCCGCGGTTTCATCCGCGTCAAATTTATAGCCTAGATATGTGTTATTCTGATGTATAAGCTATATTACTGTACAGTTTCATCAAAATCCGTTACTGTACTTTTTGCGTGAAAGAGTAACAGACATCCATCCATACTAACAAACTTTCTCGTTTATAATATTAATAAGATACTACATAAACATCTTCTAATTTATAAAATTCTCGTGTTCACAGTGCGAAAATAACTCCGACACGATTCATATGAAATTTTGTCTGAGTGTTCACTACATCTGAGAAGAGAACCTACACTATTTTTCACCTCATAAAAAATAAGGATCTGCTTCAAAATTTTTCAATTTGTTTTTGGTAATGAAGATTTTAAAGATTTGGCATTAGTAATACAAATAACCGTTATACCATTAACCCCTTTTTATTACTAATAATTTTCTACTCTCGGCGGTGTATAACTGATTAATTAATATGGCGGAACAACATTTGGCGGGTCAGCTAGTATTTACCATAAATTTATTCGTATTAGTACCTGATGTTATATAAATAATACAAGCAATGTGACTCAAAAGAATGTATAAACTTACAGAATCTATTTCGCTATTAACCTGCTCGTATACTAAGATGCTTAAAATTATAATTTTATACACGTATGTGAGTGTATGAATAAACGTCATCCAAACATTATAAAGAACCTACAATGAAAAATACATTATATCAATTAAATTACATATATTTACTTTAAAAATTTGTAATAATAAAATATTTTATTAAATAACAACACAATAACATCGAAACAACAATTATGAACAACAAACTGCTTACCCAAATCTGAAATACACTCTTATATATATTGTAAACATCTATAATATCATTGTAAATATAAAAACACTTTTCCCAATATGCATTATCAATACAGGATGTTTGAAGTTGACAAATCCAGTGGCGAAATTGACAATTGATAAGCTTCAATACTCTTGTTGCATATATCATGTTTAAATCAAAAATAGCTAAAGTTATTAGACTTATGGTCGTCGTAATAGATATTATAGTGCCCATACATAGAACATAGATATGGTATAACAACATAAAACAAATACAAATCCAATTCCATTTGGTTACACTTTTCATCGAACAGTTTCCTAAAATTGTATTGATGTGTTGAATTTTTAGCATCAGCAAAACATTGTTGTTTGCGTGGTATATATTCGCTATTAAATTAATTAAAAAACCGGCTGAACAAGACAGAATATCCAATATTACAATAATTGCACCATGAACGTAAAATAATTCTCTTAATCTCAAGGAATATATTGATATAAGTAAAATAGTACCACACAATGAAACTATCTTTGAGCATTTATCTTTTGTAATTAGTCTGTTCTCTCTAATATGATACTTTTGAAGACAAAAAATGTTTTGTGTGATATCCAATGGGCGCAACAATGCTTGGAAATCTTTTCTTATTTTATTCTTGAAGGAAATATCTGAATTTGATTTGTAATAACTGACCATAGTGTTTATTATTAAAGAAATACTACGAATTAAAACATTGTCATTTCAACACGAACTGCATGATGACTGAGTTCAGTTGGTAGGTTGTTATTGATTTCAATAACAATAATGAATGTTACTTGAAGTAATGTTCGCTCAGTGGTTAAGTTCGACCTTAATTAATTTAGCATTCAATCAGATAAATAGTATTAATCAAGTAAATTGGTTGAAATATAATGATAAATGTTAAGGTACTGTGATGTAGACGAAGTTAGGAATTAGGAATTAGGAATATTAGAAAAATTAGGAATTTTTTATAAGCCTGGACAATTAACACAGCGTAATCTAGTCACACGGTAAGCAGACCTTGTGTTATGAGTACTAAACAAGTAGATAACATACATAATATACATAGCAAACACTGAGACCAATACAAACAATCACACTCATGAATATTTAACCAGTTGTTGTGTATTAAATATTTTTTTAAATTTATTATTTAATTGAATTAGTGCTAATCGGTAGTTTGTATTCACACACTTAAACTTAAATTGTAAGTAAGAATAAAATTATTTAAAAGCGGAATGCGAAAAAAGCGAATGAGCGATAGAATAAAAAAAAATGTGATGACTATTCAAAAGTGCTTCAATGTAAGTTTATTTGAATAAATGATTTTCTATTCTATTCTATTCTATTCTCGTACCTTGCGAAGAATCGAACCCGCGACCGTCGCAAGTAAAACAGATCAAGTCATCAAGTCAGTTTGGATTACGAATGCGGTTGTAACATAAAAAAAAAATTTTTTTATTATTATTATGTTTATTATGGGCAGCTATAATTATTATGATTTTTATCCTAAATCAAACTGTAGTAGAACTATAGTGTAAGTAGCGAGTAAGTTTAGCAAACGCTGCGGTAGGGTGGCGTCGATCTCACACAGGCCGTATGCGTTGTTCTTGCTAAACGAAACACGGCTCAGGCGTAGTATATTCTTGTAAATCTTCCTCTCCTCTTCTATAAAAAGAAATATTAAAAATACACGTTAAATATGTTAGACATATAAATAATAACCTCGGTGGTCTAGCTGTTTAGTACATCGTATACGTACATAATACGTTATACTTTCGATAGTCGCGGGTTCGATGCCACGCACGGTACAAACATATTTATAATTAAAGAATTTGTTTGTTTGTTTTAAATAAATTTAATCTGTGTTTGTATATTAGTTGTTATAAAATAAGACTCTGATTAGCTTATTAAATATATTTGAAAATTGTAAACTTGAGTTAATATTATTTATATATCTCAAAAAAGAGCCAAAAAAAACGGTTTCATCGTTCTAGCTTCAAAATGACGAATTTCCATACAAACTTACATCGCCTTTTTTATTTTACCCTTTAAGAGTAACATTTTTACAAACCTTTAATATTATATTTATAGCTTTCTAGCTTTAAAAATGACAATACTTCCATACAATCTTTCTTCCCTTCCTTTCATCTCCCTTTTCAACTCCTTACAATCCTTCTTTCGCATTAAAAACTAGCCTATATCCTTTCTCAGGGTCTAGACTATTGAACGGTCGGCCGACCGTTAAGAAATGTCGTCGTCAATGAAAAGAGAGCTTGTAGGATAATAAAATATAATTAGCAAAAATTATATATTCTCGTCCGTATTTGTGTCTGTCGTATTCGTCTCTTGGCAATTGTTCCATCTTACCTAGTTACGTCTTATAAGCGGCCAGCAAGCAGTCCTGTCAAAGAGGCCGCAACAACTATCAAATTTCGTATAAATCGGTATAGTAGTTTTGGCGTAAAAGCGCGATAGACAGATAGAGTCACTTTCGCCTTTATTATATTAGTAAGAAAGTAAGGATTCTTACCTGATATTGACTTTGAATACATAATAGATGAGCAGGACGCCTGAGCAGTTCTGAATGCTAAAATTATTTTGTCATTTTGAATGCTTATCACAATTAGTGATAGGTAATTCTTGAGAAACCATGCACCGATATTTAATATGGAGAAATAAGTGAAAGTCTGGAAGTAAAAAACATGTATAATATTAACTTAGATATATACTATATATGGGATATAGTGGGAGAAAATTATAGTTTTCACTTATATCTACATACTTATTCTTCTCAATTTCTCTTCTTTTCTACGTAAACATTACGTTCTACTTCTTTCTTTTGTTTTCCCGCTTGCTTTCTTTCTCTCTCACACACATCTATGTTCCGTCTCATGCCACACACGTTTTGCTTCATACATCAACCTATCCAATCCCAAATACATATATACTTATACAGTGTTGATAATAAATGATATAGAAAGTCAGTGATAGCGTTCATGATCAAACTAATAAATTTTAACCCGTATTTATATAATTAAAGATAAATTTGAAATGTTATTTCAAAAATAAATTCTAAATTTAGTATGAGAAGTTCAAATTTCATTCATTCCTATCCTGCCTATTGATCGTTTAGAAAAATAGATCTTTTATGGGAATAGGTATAAAAAATTACAATAAGATACCGATATATTGGAATTACCTTTAAATAAATTTAAAACATCTGTTAAATCATATTTATTTTTATTATATATTATATAATAAAAATATGAGTTAAACATTTCCTTACTCCCGTTCTTTGACTATTGAACAAAATAAGTTCATATCTTATAGTACATTAATAATTTAATTTACAATATGACATGTCGTCATAATGACATTTTATTTTTTGATAGTAACAAATTTGTTACAAACTTTTATATGACTGGAGATAAATTTTATCTACCGAAAAAACAAAAAAGAAATATAGATATAGTTTACTAGCTTATAATATACATGACCCCTTTATGAGTCATATAACGGGGTGTAATAATGGAATTAATACTATTTCTAGTAATATTAACTTTAATTTGAGATATGATCATAGTGACATAGAGACTAATTCCAGTCGGAATAATTTTGTATATAATAATTTTAATATGACTGCAGATTTAAACTGCTCAAAAAGACAAAGGGAAAGCTATCAGAATTGAAAATTGTTCGTCAGAACATACAAAGTTTTCCCGGCTGTGAATTAATGTGTGATATTCTATGTTTAACTGAGCATTGGCTTAAGGTGAGCATTATGATGTTCAGCTTAAACAATTATAATATTGTCAGCTGCTTCAATAGACAGTTAGTAAATAGAGGAGGTTCTATGACATTTGTTAAAAATAACATAAAAGTTAAAGAACGTACTGATATTAGTGATTTTTCTATAGAATTTCATATTGAGATTTCATGTGTAGAATTAGAAAATTATTTATATGTGTACCTTCCAATAGTGATTATAATGTATTTGAAGAGGTAATGGAGGATATATTAAAGAGATTATTTAATAGTTACCAAAACATTATATTTTAAAATTTAAAATTATATAAATACAGTATTTATTTTGCAAAAGAGGGCCATCCGCTCCATTTACGGTATGGGTTCCAGGGAGTTTTTGCGTGAATGTTTTAAAGAATCAAATATCCTCACCGTTGCTTCTCAATACATCTACGAAAATATTATGTATGCCAGGAAAAACATTAACAGTTTTAAAAAAGTAGGTGATTACACTAATAAAAGCTTACGTAATGTCAACAAACTAGTTTTATCTAAGTGCCGTTTGACGAAAGTTAGTAATTCGTTTTATGGAAATTGCGCAAGGTTTTACAACAAACTCCCAGAGTCTGTACTCAATTTGCCAGAATAAAATTCAAATGTGTCATAAAATATTTTCTTTGTAAAAAATCTTATTATAAAATTGAAGAATTTATAAATGATAATAATGTTTTTGTAGAAAATATCTAACTTAAAATTCATAGCGCTGACAATGTTATCTGATTGAACAGAAATTAAGTGCGTAGCGGTTTTTATGTTGATTGTCGCATGCCTAATCTCATGTTAATTAAATATAAGTAAATCAATATTTATTTAAAAGAGCAACACACAAGTTTCTTGCTTATTGTTCTTGTGATGAATCTGCGTTCCGAATAAGCGGTAGAATAAAAAAACTTGACTATTCAAAAGTGCTTATACTAAGTTTATTTGAATAAAGATTATTTCTATTCTATTACTCACTAAACGATTACTTAAATTTCATATTTCATATTTTCCAAGATTTTTTTGCTAATATTCCGATTGACATTACAACTTCTCTGGACTCATCTCCAATTTGAGCAAAACATTACTGGAAGCTAATGTTGGCCCTTGCTTTTTAACATTAAATTTTCACATGTCAGCCCTTTTCATATAATAAAAGTAGTCAAACAGTTAAATTTAAAAAATACGGAAGATCTATGGGGCATATCAGTTAAAGAAGTTAGTTCATTCATAGATATTGTTGCTCCTTATCTAGCTACTATTTTCAATAAATGTGTTGATAATGGCGTGTTTCCTCAATTAATGAAATTTAGCAAATTAATTCCACTGTTTAAATCAGGAGATAGATTTGAGCTAGACAACTATAGACCAATTTCTATTTTGCCCGTTCTAAGTATTTGAAAAGATTATGTTTAACCAAATGTTAGAATACTCTAGGGATAACGGACTGCTTCACAGTCAGAAATATGGTTTCACTACCGGAAAGACTACTACTGAGCCAGGTGTAGCGCTTATTACACATACATATATTCATATCATGGGAGAACTCACAGGATGCTCTCGGCGTTTTTTGTGACCTATCTAAGGCGTTTGATTGCGTAGATCATAAAACACTTTTGTATAAGCTCGAACATTATGGTAATAGAGATAATGACCTAATCAAATGAAAACTTATCTGGAGGATAGGGTGCAAACTGTAGATATTGATGGTGTAAAGTCTAAGGAAACTAATATTAAAATGGGCGTTCCTCAAGGCTTAGGCCCATATCTCTTTTTAATTTATATAAATGACCTTCCCTACATAGTAGAGAATGTTGCAGATATAGTGTTATTTGCTGATTATACGTCGTTAGTTAGATACTCATTTTACAAAAGAGTGCCATACGTTTTATTTATGGTATGGGTTCTAGAGAGTCATTACGTCAATACTTTAAAGAATAAAATATCCTCACCGTTGCCTCACAGTATATTTATGAAAATATTATGTACAAGGAAAAACTTAGATAGTTTCAAAAAACTTAAAGACTGTGCAAGTAGAAACTTACGCAATAAAAATAAGCTAATTTTACCTAAATGCCGTCTACACAAAGTTAGTAATTCATTTTATGGTAATTGCGTAAGATTTTATAATGAACTGAAGGAATTAAAATTTTATATTAAACAATTAATTTATAGATGTAATAAGTTTATTTGCGGATAACATTATAATTTCTTTTTTATACTGCTTTCTTGATATATGATAGTGTAACAGCGGCTTTTGTGTTGATTGCCGCATGCAAACTCATGTAAAGTGCGAATACTGTAACTACCATATAGTAATTTTAAGCTGTAGCTGTTGTAGCTATGACGTGGTCGAGTGGAATGAGTAGTCATGCTCACTAAAATGTCCAGACATGTGGCGGCGTGGTGGGCCTGGTCATTGGGCTCCCTAAAATATGGTCGAGCGCAGTGATGGCTGGCTCATCCGTCATACTGCTCTGCTCTTATCACTACGACTGATTTAATCTTATTGTGTTTTTATATTTGAGCCTAAATAAATTAGTGCTGGTTGGTAGTTTGTATACACATGTTTCGACTTGTAAATGTAAACTTACAAAGATTATTTAAAAGAGCAACACACAAGTTTCTTTCTCGTTCTTCTTGTGATGAGACAGCTTTCCGAACGAGCGGTAGATAAAAAAATATTTGTTATGACTATTCAAAAGTGCTTAAATTAAGTTTTTTAGAATAAATGATTTTCTATTTTATTCTTTCTATTCTATTAAATGACAAATGTGCATGAAACTTTTACCAGCGCACCGCTCATCATTGACATACATTCGCACACGTTGGAACCTAAGTGGTCTCTTACAGTGCGCTTTCAGAGAAGAACCTCCCAAGTACACTTAGATTTTGGAATGAACTACTCTGCCTAGGTTTTCTCACGAGACTACAGCATGGGGTTTCTCAAGAAAGGTATATTAAGGTTTCTCAAGATGTAACCATTGTATGTAAATAGTATATTTACTTACGATGTCAGAGCTTCTAAATATTTCTATTCCCATTTGCACGTACAGTAAAGTGTGCAAGAAAAGATCCGCAGTGTAATATATTATCTAGAAAGAATGAAAGAAACACAATATTTATTGTCAAATATAGCTTTGCTGCACACTGTTTATTAAAAATTTTATCATTCATTTTAACCTATGACAGCCGCGGATCTTCATTTTCTTCGAGGCGTGGCAAAAATTAATAATGCCGCCCCTCCAAGACTGCTCCGTCCCCTTCCGACCTACATTTCATTGTAAAAATGTAGGTCGGAAGGGGACGAAGCAGTCTGAAAGTCTCAGTATAGTCCGATCTTTCTGAAAAAGGGCGAATACAATACTCGCCCTTTTTCAGATAGATCGGTGATATTACGTTTGTACATGAGTGGGCTACAACCACATAGCATATGTAGTGGCGTTTCCTCTTCAGTTTGGCAAAATTTGCAGATTTTTGTTGTACACAGGCGTAGGTTTGCCATAAGTTTATTCAATTTGCAGTGTCCTGTGAGGATTCTAGTCATGATACATACAAGTATGTTGCTTTTACTCAATAGCAATAGGTATTAAAGTATTTGTTCAAGTAGCCCGATATTAGGGCGATTATAGGGCTTTTGAATGTACCAATCTTGGCATTATCTGCCAGTGAGTCAGTGCTTCTTGTTTGGTTATTAATTTGAGATGATCCAGTTTTAGACCACAGAATGGTTCGGGGCTAAGTTGGGCGATTTTTGCCCGTAACTTTGCCAGATGGTCGGCATTTTCATTGCCTTCAATGTTTGAGTGCCCATGAATCCATCTCAGTCTAATATTATTTCTGCTTCTTACTTCATTTAGTAGCAAGATACAGTTTCTAATAAGTTTAGATATGATTTCATACAATATCTAAATATTATACAATATTCATATAACTAATATCTAAACATTAGGAACTAACTGTGCCCGCGACTTCATGCGCGCATTCGTGACCTTGGTTATTTAATAATCCAACAAAAATTACAAAGAAAAAGTCTCATCATTGTAGCTTCAAAAATTAAAAAAAAATTGCAATATAAACTTTGAATATCTTATTTATTTACATATACTTAATCAACAGCCTAAAAATAAGTTTTAAACTTCTAACTTTAAAAATGACCATACTTCCATACAACCTTTCATCTCTCCTTTCAATCCAATACAACCCTTTTATCGCATTAAAAAGTAACCTATGCCCTTTCTTCGAGTCTAGACTATCGATGTACCAAATTTCATTGAAATCTGTGCAGTAATTTTGGTGTGAAGCCCGACAGATAGAGTTACGTAACCTATGCCCTTTCTTCGATCCTAGACTATCGGTGTACCAAATTTCATTGAAATCGGTGCAGTAGTTTTGGCGGGAAGCCCGCCTTCTTTACTTTTGTATTTCTAATATTAGTAAGGATAATAGAATAATAAATATCTCTTACCGTCATTTGAAATACCTTTTTGCTTATATTTACTGCGTCTAGTAAATCAACAAATACTTTATACAATATTTTACTGTACATATTTCTGTTTTGTTTAATATGTTTAACATCTTCATAGTTTGAATATATTCCAGAATATTCCATTATTTCGGATAACCATAATTCCATTTCCTTATTAATTAATACTGTCATTCTGGTCGAATAAACGATGTTTGTATCAAAATATAGTAATAGTAATAAATTACACATTTCCAATATGGTTATGGTCCAAGAAAATACAGATCTTAATGTAACAAGAGACACTATATCTATAATATAGTACACACATAATACGACAACATAAAGTAAGTTGCGTTGTGTATAAATTTTAAATTGATCAGAACTTTTTCTCATTTTATGTACACCGTGTAATTTTATGAGTAAATTTATATTATCATTACTGTTATTAATATTTAAAACAATATTAATAATAAATCCAAATGTATATAGGAATAAATCGCCAAAAAATATAACGAACGTAGTCGTAAGAAAATTTTCATTGAAATGGTAAATTATTCGAAGTAAATACACGAAGAAAGCGATAATTAACGGTATGACAGTGAGGCAGTTGTATGAAAAGTCGTTTGGGGTTACGAAATTGTCATTTATACTGTATTTTGATGATAACACAATCTTGTGAAGGAAATTTAATGGTTGCAGCATTTTTTGGAATGCATCATCCAAGTAATTATGTATTAAAATCTCTGTACGTTTGTTGAGAAAATTACTGGACATAATAAATTGTTAATAATCACTATTTTCCATATATACAAGTGTAGTAACGATATTCTAAACTTGAATATTACTGACGCGACAGTAATGAAATTACTACAAATGTCGATATTACTCGTTAAATTAATACATTGTATTCTATTTATTCTATTCTGTTGTATTAATTAAAAGTCCATGTTGTAAATGAATTTATGTTCATTGTCTGCGGACAGCGGCGGACGCCGGCCGGCATCAACACCTGCCGGCTTACTTAAGAATTACCTTTAAATTTATTAATTTCAAAGGTGAAATTAATTTATTTTATTCCTATCCAGGTTCTTTTCGTTCGTTAAGGAAATTTTTATTTTTAAGTAAAATTAAGTAATTTTTTTTTTATATACGTTACTTTAAATTCTCTAAATGCCTAGACGGCACTATGTGAGTTATATAGATTTATTTTATTACTCATTATGTAAAGACAATAGTTTTCATGTCACTTATCAAAACAATCTTACTAATATTTTAAACTCGGAAGTTTGTAAGTGTGGTCATCCATCCACCATCCATGTTTGTTACTGTTTCACGGTAAAACTACTTAATGGATTTTAATGAAAGTACAATAACATAGCTTAGATACATCAGATTAACTCAGACTATAAATTTCGTGCGGGTGAAATCGCGGTCACAGCTTATAAAAATAAACATAAAAACATGAACATATCGTAGTGGGGTTAGAACTAAATCATAATACGCATTTTATTTCAATAATATTTGTTTATAATATGTTCACTAATTCAAATTGTAACAAAACTGAAGTGTAGGTAAAGAGTAAGTTGAATATCATGAATGGTGAGGTCGCCTCCACATTATATAATCCGCATGCGTTTATCTTGTTCAACGTTGCTCTACTCAGGCGATGTATGTTCTTGTAATTTCTTCTCTCTATTACTACAAATAAAGGGCAAGTTATTGTAATTTGAATATTTTGTTACTATATCGAATTTATTATTATTTTACGAAAGTCCTTTCATTAATAGTAGATATACAATTTTGTTTAATGGCGTTTACGTTTCTAGTAGCTGTAGTCAGATCTAAATGTTTGAGGTCTTATACATGCTAATAGTAGAAGAATTAGACAAAATAATATAATCTGTTAAGTAACTTGAATATTTAATTTTGTTATCGTTAATTGAATGAGATCGTCAAGCAGCTTACTTTCAAGATGTGCTATAGATCAGGCTGATGACAAGGGAGTTACGTTACAGGGAACGGAGACAGGACTTCCATACCCTGGCTTGGACTTCCGGAATGACAACGCAGGAGTGATAGATACCACGGGCATCTCTTGATGTATTTTTGTTTTTCGGACTACTCTAATGCTGTTGGCCGCAGCTGGCCTTTACAGCTTCAACGGACAATAGGGCGAGTGCAGTTGGCACTCCAAACCCGCGGAAGAACTTTAGTCTGAAGGCCAACTCCCACTTGACGGATACGACTTTAGTCAGAGGACATCGCTAGGGGTTCGAACCTCGGCTTAGGTTGTCGTAATATCGATCTCCGGGGAGAAATAGGATTTTTAGTAATGTGGACTAATAAACCCATTACTAGCAATGTACCATGTCAGGTTGACCTCCACGCGGAAACCATCGTGATAAATTCTTGATGAATTTGTCACGGGCTATGACCTGTCCTAATACTCATTTTATCATCCTCCACTGGTGCCCCGCCAGCGTAAACCGTTAGCGCAGGCGGGTGCACCATTCCATTATCATCCACAAAAAGAAAAATATATCGATCTCCGTTTGAATTGGACGGGGGATCGATCAGAAGGGCGATCTTGATGTAGTCTCGTGAACGTCATAGTATAAAACAATGTTCACCTGATGTTGTTGAATGCATAACACTTATACATATATTGTCTGCGTTCTTAAAGTTTGAATACATTTTTTCGCACTCTACACCAATCATAATTTGTAGAAGGTAATTCTTAATAATCCACGCTCCAATATTGATAAGCGATAAAGTAAATTCGGCCTGAACACAAGAAATACAATTGTCAACATCATTAAATAGAGTGTCATTAGCTAGCAATTTTGAGAAGTTGACATAAAATCTGAAACGGATAAGAAATTTTTAGTAACACTATTCAAAATAGCTTATATCAAGCTATTTTGAATAGTCTTATATTAAAACAAAAACCCTGCTTAGTACGGATGCATTACGCATCTATTATACATATAATAATTCGCATCTATTGAACATATCTATCTATTGCTGAAAACTATATTAAAATTCGTTGCGTAATTTAAAAGATATAAGCGAACAGACAGCGACTGCGACTTTGTTTTATACTCGTACTATGTAATGATAATGATTATTCAAATGACATTCTGAAAAATTCAAAGAGGAGAATATATATTTAAAAGAGTAACTCTGTTTCGAATGAGTGGTAGAATAAAAAAATATAACTATTCAAAGGTGCATATATAAGTTTATTTGAATAAAGATTATTTCTATTTCTGTAATTTCTAAAAATATTATTTTCATCTACATTAATTTTTTATACATTATTACTTCTATACACCGTTTTGTAAACATTTTTCTCCTACTTCTACTATATTTCTATAGTTCTGAAGATTTAATCTATGCTGCAAAACACTACTCTGACTTAGCTATTAACGAAATTATAAACGCATAATGTTATCTAAGGCAAAAAATTACTCACGTCTGATTTTTAAAGTCTTTTCTTATAAAAGTTGGTCTCAAATTCATTTGATAAATCCTTACCTATATTATAAACGCGAAAGTAACTATATATCTGTAGCGCTTTCACACCAACACTACTAAACTTATTTAAATAAAATTTAGTACACCAATGGTCTAGAGTTCTAGACCCTGAGATAGGACATAGAGCACATTTTAATTTGAGAAAGGGTTGTAAGGGATCGAAGGGGAGGTGACAGATTGGATAGATATAAAAAGAAAGAAAGAAAGAAAGAAAATATTTTATTCAGTGTAATGTAAAAAATACGTGATTATTAAAGCTAGAAGTTTGAAACTTATGTTTTAGGCTATTGATTAAATATATATATATATCATAAACAGATATTCAATATCAGGAATTAGTTTTTACTATGACTTTGTACTAATAATAAATAATAAATTTTACATTTTATACTGGAATAATATTTAAGATAAATATTGTAATATCTAGACTTAGACAACAGTCTTTATAATATTATTAGAGATAGTATCTATCTTTTTCAATATACTTACAGACTCGTCTTCTTTGAATAGTTTTATTAACCATTCTACATATATTAAACTGTGTAAGAAAAAGTCTGCGGTATGATACAGTATCTAAGAAAGAAGAAGAAGAAACAACATTAGTATTAGAGACAGTAATCTTTGAATAATTATATAAATATTTGTAGAGAAATTAAAATGTGGTAAGTAATATATGTAGTAACTATTGAACCTATTTCATCGTGAATAATAAGAAATTGATGGCATCGGTGGTCTAGCAATTTAGTACATGTCTATTTATTTTTATTGAGTCCCCGTTAATATATAATTTTTCTAATTGTAATTGTAAATCCAGGAAACCACATGACATTTCCCACCGAATGGATAGAAATTATGTCATTTGTTTTTGGCACATAATTTTCGTTGCACATTCATGGATAAACATTGTTGACATTAGTACTTACCATCACTTGGAATACATTTTTGCTTAAGTAGAAGCAATCTAAGAGCTGAACAAAATTGTTATATAACTTTTTAGAGTATCTATTTTTATTTTTCTTAATATAATTTCCTTTATGCTTTGAATGCAGCCCAGAATATATTGTCATTTCACAATTCCATACAGATAGTTCATAATTTATCAAGTTTATTATTCGACTCGAATAAAGAATGTTCATATCGAAATGCAATAATACAAATGTGGAAAACATATCTATAACAATTATGTACCACTCATATAACTCAGCTAAACCCAATAGGGACATGATACTAATAGAATAATAAGTACATAATGTGATAACGTACATCCAGTTGCTATTTCTATAGCTTTTGAAATGAAGGTCATTGTCCATTTTCATTTTACATACATTGTACAATTTTAAAAGTAACTCCACATTATTATTTGTGTTATAAATTTGGGTAACCATATTTAGGCAGTACCCAAATGAAAATAGTATTAAATCTGCGCAATAACCAAAGTATGTCATCGGATTAGTGTTACTATCAGTATTTATATAAATTCTAATGAAATATAAAACAAATACAATGAAACATAACACGACAGAGGTATAGTTGTTCAAAGACCCGTTTGGTGTTATAAAGTCATCTTTTATTTGGTATCTTGGTGCCAAAATCAGACACTGCACCAAATGCAATGGTCGAAGCATTGCTTGAAAGTTTATATCCAAATGATTTGAAACCAAACTTTCTGAGGTGGTAATATAATTTTTAGGAGTCATAATATATTGACCAATTTATAGAACTCACTGAATGTAACTGCGGATATTGTATTACGATTAATAATGAAAGAATTAAGTCAATTTGTTTTAGTACTTGGTTATTCATTTATTTGAGTACCTTTGTTTCCAATTAGTATAACAAACATATCTATTGACTAATTACATATTTCGCACTTTGTGTATGTTGTGTTGATCTTGCTTTGTTGTTTTACTATAAACTCACAATTAAATCTCATAGACTGAGTTCTCGTCTGCTTAATGTTCATAGTTCCTGTTTGTCTCACATATTCTTTAAGATATGTCTCTCCTTTATCGCTTGTCCTACTTCTCATTATTAAAATTTCATTAATCTGCTTCCACTTGTCGAACGAACTCTGGTAGGTGTATGTTCGATTAGACAAAGTGGTCTTACTGTAATCAAAATGTCACAGCGAGCTAATCAATCAATTCGAATCAACCTTTAGAGCAAACTGTAGAAGCACTGTGGTATAAGTTCCGATGAGATTAAGTAGTTTTAGTGGAAAAGTTGTGTCTACTACATATAGTCCACATGCTTTCATCTTACTAAATGACATACGGCTCAAATGATAAATATTCTTATAAATTCTTCTTTCTTCTAAAATAGTAGAAATTTCATATAATACATATTGAGGTTACCATTTTTATACTAAGAAAATCATCAGTAATCTAACATTACCTACTTTTAAATCGAGCGTTAAAAAATATTATTCACGAAACTTATCTTCATAGTAACGTCGCTATTGTATAGATATTATTATTTTATTTATTTATATGTATATGTATGTATGTATATTTTATATATAATGATTATTATGTAGTTATATGTATGTGTATATGATATGTAAATTGTTCATCCAACAACTAATTGTTACACCTCGACCAGACACAGTCTAATCACTCCTCTCCATCCTAAGGTTGGCTGGAAGAAATCGCTATTTAGCGATAAGGCCGCCCATTGTTACCTCTATATTATAATTATTTTGTTTTTATTTTTATATTTGATGTACATATTAATTTATAATTATAGTAGTATATAGTAATTATTCTTTCTGTGAGAGAAACAATAAAGTATTTTTCATTAATTCATCCATTCAATATTTTTTTACCCGTCAGAATTACAACCTAATAAGCAAGTACCTAGTTGTGTATAAAGCATCTGGCCCGCCTGATAGTAAACATTTACAACTAATAAAGCTACCAAAATGAAAGCCTTTGCTGCATCTTGTTTAGAATTAGGTACTTTATTTAGTACGTAATAATTTCAATGATGTATATATGTCTTGCTTCAAATATCACTGGTATTCAGTGTTTTTAGCGTATACCATGAGCGCAGATGTACTTTAATAGCATTCTCAAGAAACTTCTATTTACCTGATGACGTTATTAAAGGCATCAAAGATATACAAGTGGTCCGAACATTGTTAAATGTTAAATATATCTTCTCACATTGTATACCAATCATAACTTGTAACAGGAAACTTTTAAGAATCCATGCTACAATGCTGGTTGTAAAAACAGTAACCTCCTGAAACAAACGATACTTTGTATTCTCGACATATTTTAAGGAAACATATTTTATGAACACACAAATTGTACTTACGAACGAATTATAACTATATATGTCAATTGTCATTTGTATATATAATAGACTGTGGAGAAATCCGTCAACAGCATGATACAATATCTAGATAGAGGAGAATTAAAATCACTATTAACTCTTCATTAGAATGAATTAAAATTTTTAAAGTAATTTAGATTGACTTACCATACCTTGAAATGCCTTTTTACATAAATCAAAAGCGTCTAATAAATCTACAAATACATTCAACAATTTCTTGGAGTATTCAACTCTATTATCCTTGATGTCATTGGAATCTTTTCCTTTTGAATATATTCCAGAATATACTTTTATTTCAGAGTGCCAAACAATTAGTTCATGATTAATCAGTGCAAAAATCCTAGTAGAATAAACTATGTTCCCATCGAAGCACAGGGTCATAAGTGAAATTATAACTTCCAGAACACCAAAGTACCACGGCCAAAATAAGCATAGTACGCAGACAACGTCCAGGAAATAAAACGCACACAATACAAACACACACAGCCAGTTAGTTCTCTTGTAGTTGATATAATATTTCTCGTTGTTTACTTTCATTTTATATACATTGTACAGTTTTAGAAGTATTTGTATGTTATAGTCGCTATAACAAATGTTGTTGATGATGTTTAGGAAAAACCCGAAAGAATAGACTATAGTATCTGCGAAGTACCATATGCAATCAATATTTACGCACAAATCAATGTTAATATATATTCGAAATGAATAAACGAGGACAATGGCTAGTAAATTGACGATAGATATATAGTTGAATAACTTTCCATTAGGAGTTATAAAGTTATCGCTTATTCGATACCTCGCTGTAAATGTAACATCGTGCAACAAATTTAATGGTTGAATCATTGCTTGAAATTCTTCATCTAAATAATTAGGAATTAAAGTTTCCATATTATTGTTATGATTGTACAACATTTTGTATGTGTTTTTGTTAGCTACAGTGTAACCGGCTCTGCCGGTTGTTGTGAAGATAGAAACGAAACTACATTTAATGATACTTTAGCCAATTACTTATGCAATAAGTCATTAATAGATTGTATAAATTGATACAAAAGTGGTACTAATAATATATGAACTTCTTTATTATATGAGACCATTGTCTAGTGATTTGTTACTCTAACTAACACGAACCAGATAACAATAGTTAGAGTAACTTGACCTACAGTACAAGTATTTATTATACTTGTTTGTCAGTTTCATTTTTGAGGAATCAATATTCAAGTTTCATATTTAATAGCACTAACAATTTTGATTTTATTAATATTTCTACTGAACTAAATTTATTTATTGAACAACATTTTGTTCTTCGTGTACACAGATGGAATCAAATACAAATTCAAAATTAATTTAGGTACCCATGTCATTGTAGTCGCTTATGGAAGTGAAGGTTTTATTTGTTTTAGTATTATATTTTATTTATATTATGTTACTTGCTGTCCAGTTCAGTCTATGGATTCAATTGAGAAGAACTGGCAAGAAACCAACTGATTTTGTTTTTCTTATAATGTCAATTTGTCATAACTCATAAGTCATAGTATTTTTACTTAACTATTTCCATATTAATCCCCTATTACTTTATCATTACTACATATTTTATATGTATTTACATTTGAAATGTACAATATATAAAACATAAATAAACAATTAACTGTTTTAATATTCCAAATCTGAACCAAATTTTAGAGAATTCACAATGAATTCAAAGTACATTAATAGCTATAGAATATGATACATCAATCTAGCTATAATCACAATATTATGATTATTTTAATAATATTAATATATCAGTTTATAGCGCAAGATCTATTTTATAGCAAACTGTAGTATTACTACAGTATACGTAGCTATCAGACTGAGCAGTCGCTGTGGTAGAGTCGCGTCCACAACATACAGCCGGCACGGGTTCAATTTGCTGAAAGATGTGCAAATCAAGCGATGTATGTTCTTGAAAATTCTTCTCTCTTCTTCTAAAAAAGAAACCAAAGAAATAAAAATATTTTAGAAGTTGCAAATGTTTGCGAAGAATCATTTACAACTACTAAAATATGACTATGACTATATTTTATCTAAATTAATATTGGAATTGATTAAATGAATATGAATTTATTCTTCTAGATCTTAATTATTATACTATTTGGCAGGAATAGAAAGTGACCTAAATGTTTCTTATAGTTCAAAATAAATTTCTTATAATAGGTAAAGATTTGAAATATTATAATAAAGAGTTACAATTCATTCGGATTGATGTCATGTTTATAAAAACACCATCGCTATTAATGCATTATTTTAGGAGAATTATTATTAAATAAGAAAGGTCAACAATGTCGCGCACGAGTTACTTACGTTTTTTTTAGTAAGAAGTAAGGATTACTATTGTTAATATTTACAACAATAAATATTTTTTTACCTGATAAAGCCTTTGAATGCATCAAAAATGCAGATATTACTTGGGCATCGTTAACTGTCAAATATGTTCTCTCACACTGTACACTGATCATCACTTGCAGAAGGTACTGCTTGGAAATCCATGTTACAACGCTTATTGCTCCGAAAATTGTCATCGACTGTAAATAACGAAATAGTAAAGTCAAAAATAGTAAAGTGAAAATAGCACCTTCATTATCCAAGAAAGAAATATTTTTTTTATGCTTTGGAATATTCCAAAAATATAGTTAGATTTATTTAGTTTATTTTATTTTGTCACAGACAAGTTTTCCACAGATTTTATTATCCATTGTTCCAAAACAAAGAGACTAACACAATTCACACAGTACCAAGTAACAAGCTAAGAAGAGTTTGTGTTATACTTGACATATAAGTACACAGATACATTTTTAAATACATTCATAATATACATAGAAAACACCCACAACGATAAAAAAAATTATATAAGTTAGGTTACTTTACTGGTAAACATATATATGCATCTAATAGCTTATAAGCTTTTTTCTTTCTTTTTTTCTAAATAAAAAATTCGGGAATCAGAATGATATAAATTATATAGTATAAAAAAAGTCGTCGCCGCTGTCTGTTACTTATATCTTTTAAATTACACAACGGATTTTAATGCAGTTTTAAGCAATGGACAGAGTGGTTCAAGAGAAATGTTTATATGTATAATACATGCGTATAGAACAAGTAGAGAAGTACAAAGATTTGTTATGAATCAGTCCGAAGCCGGAATGTTATGAAGGAAGAACACGGGAAGCGCGGTCGCTAGTAAATTAATAAAATAAGAAAAATGTTAAAGTATATTATTATACTTACGAAATTATCACTATTCGATAAAACTAATCCCATTTGAATATATATCAAACTATGTAAAAAAACGTCGATGGAGTGGTATGAGACCTGCAATTGTGATCATTAAAAGTTATAGATTACCTATTATTAAACTTTATAATAATACGTGAAGCAAAAACTTTGTAGGTACCCCTTTTTACGAAAACTGCGCGGAGTCTGAAATTACGCACACTTTTAGTTTATATAGATAAAGAGCGCAGAATACTATTTGTTTTTAATTATGCACTACAATATATAAAGAACACACACTACCATATATTTGACACAAACACATATATATATACTCTTTTGTTGATAATTAAACTCTATGGCCGAATTGAGAATAGATTAATATAATTTTTTTAAAATCTTACAGTATGTCAAACATAACCATAAAAAAGTCTCGACATTTCGACTGGGTTACATTAACCGTGGGGTCTAACAGACTGTAGTAACAGCGATACCCATGGCTACAATCTGTCAGCACTTTTCTTAACAATCATCACTGTTATACTATTACACGAATTATTTTATGGCAAATAAGGGTGTTTACCTCGCCCGACGTTTCGACTAGGTTAAGACCCAGTTAATAATATAAATAATGTATACTAAACACGAAAGTACAAAAATGATATTAATTCATATTAAGATATGTTTAACAGTAATAATAAATGTAACTGAAAATAACATTTGTGATTGTGATACAGGACGCAGGGTGATATAATCATATTATGTTTTCATGGTCCTTATATTTCTTTCAGGCTACTAATGGCGCACATTATATGTAAATACCTTATAGATTAACATACATATGTCATAATAATAAAATATAAATCGTCTCTGTGGTCACGGCATTGATGACGGCAATCTACCACGATAGCGCCGATATACCTTAAAAGATCTCATTGACTACTGGTTTAAGGGGGTGGTATATTGGTATAAAGGTTACTCCTAGTCGACAATGTCCTGCTCCTTGGTGGCGTAGTGTAAGCGGGACAGGTACAGTGCCGTGGTCGGTGTTGCAGCACGTAACAGGAAGTTAGGCTCAGTGGTTGCAGTGCCACAGTGGTTCCGACTGGCCCTTTGTGCGCCTCTTCTTTTGTATCACGATGAAGCCATTATCATCGCGGTTAGCAGTGGCAGCACACAGGGTAGGTGGGGTCAATGTTCATGGACGTTTTTGGCACATGTCGCAGTACTGACGAATTGGTTTAACTTGGTGTAAAACTTACATATAATGAAATTTAAAGCGACCTACGTGGTCGCCAAAAAAATTCGTTATGTACTACAATCTGTCACAACTGAACATTAAGTAGTATGTTTGTTGGGTTATCTCGTCGTGACAGGCTCGGTATGTGTTACACACATCCTACTTTACTTCATATATGCACTGCTTATTTGACAAGGTCCTGAGGCATTTTGCGTTTTAGTCTGCGACTAGTTTGGCTCACTTTCATCAGTGTCTTTGCCAGGCGGTTGGGATGATTTGTCATTCTTTCATCGTATGATTTGATTTGTTTTAAAATCTCTTGTTTGACAGTATCTATCTCCAGATCATGATGCAGTTGTTCATTTGTGACATACCAAGGTGCATTGGCAAAAAAACGTTATATCTAATATATACGTTATATATATGTCGTGGAAGAATTTTCTACTTTTTCTTTGGTAGATATATTTTAGTTTCATTAATATTTCTATTTAGCTATTGAATTGTTTAGACATTAGATATTTAAGAAACTACTAATCACGATACTGCAGTTTACAATAATATTTTATGTAATTTTAATTGCAAACAAAATCAGGTAGACATCATCTAATGGATATCACGTCATCTTGCAATGCCCGTGATTCAATGATGCTGCAAAAGACTGCTTTTAATTATAACAATAATTTCACTTACCATTATATGAAATACCTTTTTGCTTAGATTAAAAGTATCTAACAACTCAACAAACACGTTAAACAACCTCTTGGTGTATTTATATCTGTTTTCTTTGTTATCAGTTACATCTTTACCGTTTGAATATATTCCAGAATATTCCTTTATTTCAAATGTCCAAATAGATAGTTCATAATCAATCAATTTTATAATTCTGCTAGAATAGAGTATGTTCGAGTCAAATATAATTAGAACAAACATGAAAAACATTTCTTCGATAACAATATACCAAGGCATAATCGGATTTAATATAATTATAACTAAAGTGAATATGACGCAATAAAATCCACACAATATGCAGACGTACATCCAACTGCATCTCGTAAAGTTTCTGTAATAATTGTAGTTGTTTAGTTCATGCTTCATTTTGTATACACCATATAATTTCATTAATAACTGTATGCTACTATTGCTGTAGCATATATTGTTTGTAAGATTGAGGCAAAAACCAAACGTATACATTATACCATCCGCGAAGTAACTTAGACACGACGCTGTATACCCGCAATTATCGCCATTCAAATATATTCTAAACAGATAAATGAAGAAAAGAACTACAGTAAATACTATAGAAACACAATTTAGCCATAGTCTAGTAGGTGTTATAAAATTATCACTTATTGTATATCTTGATGTGAATGTCAAGTGATTTAATATATTCAAAGGACGTAACATCGTTTGAAATTCTTCGTCCAAATAATTGTCAATTAACGTTTCCATATTATTACAATTGTAATTTTAAACTATATGTTCAAGTTCATATTATAGATAAATTTGTAGGGCCGGTTGTTGTTAAGGTAGAAAGCAAACTACATTAAATATTACTTTAGACAATTACTTTTCTAGTAGTTCACTACGTTATTCAGGAAATTAAATTAGTTGTACCGTAGGTAAAGTATTTATATACAACTATAATAGTAGGTACTCTAGTATAACTTATTTAATTAATATAGAACTTGTCTTAGGTATTTTTCTAGTAACTATCGACTAGCGTCATCTGCACATGTACTACTATATCGGTGTTTCTCATTGTAGAACCCACGCCCCAAAGGGACCAATTCGAAAATGGACTCGACACGAGTTTAATCCTTTCGCTCCAGGCCATTTAAACGATTTGTTTTAGATTCGACGCCAATTTAATGAAAAAGGCAAATTCTTGGTTTTAGCACTAAATTTAATTATTAAAATAATAATTTAGTAAAAAACCTTTATTTACTGCCGCATACATTCTTATTTTCTTCTTCTTTTTTTTTTTCTTTCAGCATATATTTCTCCACTGCTGGACGTATGCCTCTTGCATAATTTTCCACTTCAGTCTGTCTGTGGCGTGTCTTGTCCAGGTCGATCCTGCCGTCTTCCTGATATCATCGGACCATCTGGCAGTTGGTCTGCCTACGCTTCTGCTTCCCATCCTAGGTCGCCACATTAAGGATCTGTATGTCCATCTGTTGTCTTTGCTTCGGCATACATGACCAGCCCAACCTGTCCAATCCAGTACATTCTTATATAAAGTGCAAATTCTGTATTTAAGTAGCTATGACGTGGTCGAGTGTCTTGAGTTGACATGCTCTCTAAAATGTCCAGGCATGTGGTGGCGTGCTGGTTTTTCTTTCTTAACGTTTTGTATGAGAGGTATGTATAACAAATACAATAAAGAGTGTTCATTCATTAATTAATTTTATAATCTATAGCACAAGATCTATTTTATAGCGAACTGCAGTAGCACAACAGTATACGTAGCGATCAGACTGAGCAGTCGCTGTGGTAGAGTGGCGTCCACCACATACAGCCGGCACGGGTTCAATTTGTTGCAAGTTGTGCAAATCAAGCGATGTATGTTCTTGTACATTGCTTTTTCTTTTACTAAAAACAAAAAAAGAATGCACTTTATTGGCATATTTTATTTCACTCGCTGAAAATATTGTAACATTGTATAAGCAAAAAGGAATATTTGTTTTAAACTTTCGTGTTTAATACATATTATTTGCTAGCTGAGCCCGCGGTTTCACTCGTGTTAAATTTCAATAATAATTATAGCCTGTATGTTATTCTGATGCATAAGCTATATTACTGTAAAGTTTCATCAAAATCCGTTCAGTAGTTTTTGCGCGAAAGACTATCAAACATCTACTCACAAACTTTCGCGTTTATAATATTAATAAGATATTGTTAACCGGGTCTGAGCACGACAGATTTTATAGTAAATTTACCTCTCAACATTTCGACTAGATTGTACTAGCCGTTGTCACGAGGTGACTGTAGTAACAGCGATGTCAATGTAGATAGGTGAAAGCAGTTTTTTCATCTACCGTCACTAGATTGTCCAACAAAAGATCGCGACCCGCAGCACTCACGGTATCCGTAAACTTATTGACTGATGCTACCGAACTTTGTTTGGACTTATTTGTTCCGAAGAAGTAAGAAGTAAGAAATTTCTCCATATATTGTAATTTAATTATAGATAAAAAAATCGAATTTATACTCTTATTCTCGCGTGACATTTGTAACTTATGTGTTATTCCGATGTATAATCTACATTATTGTAAAGTTTCATTAAAATCCATTCAGTAGTGATCGCATGAAAGAGTAACAAACATCCATTCATCCATCCATGCTCACAAACTTCCGCGTTTATAATATTAGATGGTGTGTACCTGACAATGTATTCGAATGCATTAGTGATGTACAGACGGCCTGAACATCATTAAATGTTGCGTATATTTTGTTACATTGTAAACTGATCATTACTTGTAAGAAATACTGTTTGAGAATCCATAATGCGATTGTTATCGTTGTTATCATTGGTATAATCCTGACAGCCTGCAAAAAAATAATGCTTTTAATAAAAAAAAAGTTTTTATATAAATAAAAAGGTTTTTGATATAGAATTTTTCTGTAATTAAAATAATTTTCTGTAAGTAAAATAAAAATCCTATGTCGCAAAACTTAAAACTATTAAAAATTAACATTACAAGCTATGCCTGCGACTTAGTCTGTGTTGAATAGTGATACTATACTATAGCATAAAATATTTCATAATCTAATATAATGAATTATTGGGTTAATAATCCAAAGAAAAAAGTTTAATCGTTCTAGAATGACGAATTTCCATACAAACTTTCATCCCTGTTTTATTTTACACCCTTAGGTGTAAAATTTTTACAACTGTCACATATTTTATTTAATTAACAGCCAAATAAATAAGTTTCACGCTTCTACTTTAAAAATGAAGATTGTTCCATACAACCATTCATCTCCACTTTCAACACTATTCAACCCTTTTTTACATTAATAAGTAGCATATGTCCTAGACTATCTTTGTACCGAATTTCATTTCAATCGGTTCAGTAGTTTTGGCGTGAAAACGCGACAGACAGACACAGTTAATTTCTGCATGTAAGGATGAGCATATTGATGCCACAAATGACGACGATGAACAATAGTAATAATAATATTTCAGTACAATTCACACAGCGCCATCTAACTGGTCCTAAACTAAGAGCTTGTGTTATTATTAGCATAATTCTAAACTATGTATATTTTTGGAAATTCTACTTTAGGATTATGATTATAAAAAACGATATTAGTGTCCATTGAAGCTGTAAAGGCCAGCTGCAGCAGCCAGAAGAATAGAGGGCGAGTGCAGATGGCACTCTAAACCCACGGAAAGACTTTTGGAGCGGCTGAAAGCCAACTCACGCCTGACGGATACGAATTTCGTCTGAGAGCACCGCTAGGGATTCGAACCTCGGCTCAGGCCATTATAATTTCCATCTTTTGTTTCTCTCCGTACAATCTCGTTTGAATCGATCGAAGAGGAGGATGAGTACGCGTGATTGTACCACTTTGTTTTGTACTATTGGATAATGAATGTGAAAATTAAACAGTTATACTTACATCTGTACCATACACATCAATTGCCGTCTGGATGTATAACAAACTGTGTATGAACACATCAACAATGTGGTAAAACATCTGAAAAATATTTTAAAGAGGTAAAGTTGGAGATTTCGGGGATTTTCTAGATAAAAATATATTTAAAAATATAATACTGTTTGGGAAACTACTCTGCTACCAAAATGTTAGGGAATTTACTCTCTGTATATATATAGTGAAAAATGAGTGGAAGCGTCAGTCACGTACCTGTATGGTTCTCCGGATTTCTTGGGCTTTAGGGTCTCGAAGATATCTTCGCTAGCTTTCCAGTTTCACAGTAGGTTTAACACAGTAGATTTCACAGTTCTAATTTATTTTAATTCACAACACAATGCGCGCGCGTCATGGCCGGCGTACGGTCCGTTCAGTACTAGGTAAGGGAGGGGAAGTAAAAGCGCGGGAACAGAAACTAACGGACTCTAATATAATAATCTGTGCTTACGATGTTACAGGGTAGATTTTGAACAAATACCTAAAAGAACTTAATGTAAAGGACACACACACACAAGGTAACAATATGCAGTATAGCTACCAACTGCTAACAACGTGTGAGTAACGTACCTGTAGTGTGTGTGTATCAGCCATAAGCAAAAAGGTCAGCATTTCAGTGTATTCTTTACTCAAGCAGCAAATGATTGATTTTGAATTGTTGCCCGGGGATATGAGTACTAGTGACTCTATTTTTAAAATTCTTTTAGTGTACATATAGACTAGTTATCGAGGAATGATATAGACTCTATAACGTCATAATATGATCAATAGAAGTGGAGCAGAAATGAAAAATGTTGCAACAACGGAGAAAATATGACGCATACGAATTTGTCCATGGGGCTGACGGACATTGATAATGTAGACTAAAATATATTGTATAATGCAATTATATAATAAATTAATTTCTAAAGATAATTGAAGTGTTTAAATAAAACTAATAATAAGGTGCCACTCAGGACGATGTAATTCGATTAGTCAAGTAATATTTTTCTATTGTAATCTAAATATATATAACTGACGTAGTGATCTATCAACGCACAGCCCAAACCACTGCATGGACGATGTAATTGACGATTAGTCAAGGGGATAAAAAGATAATATTTTTCAATTTTATTGTAAATAAGCCTTTGAAAGGATTTTAAACAATATAACTCACCAATATCACTTCAGATGCCTTGTTGTTCAAGTTGAAAGCATCCAATAAATCAACGAATACATTGAATAACTTCTTGCTGTATTTATCTCTATTTATTAAATTCGTATTTACGTTATTATCATTTGAATACACGCCAGTAAATTCTTTTATTTCACATTTCCAAACCGTCAGCTCATGATTGATCAGCGCAATAATTCTGCTGCAGTAAATGATATTTCCATCGAATGTCAGTACGTTGAAAGTAATAATAATTTCTAGCATAATAGTATACCATGGGACAAACGAAATAAAAAAATAAATTGTTATACCAAATAGAATAAAATAAATAACACATAACACCAAAACACACATCCAATTAGATTTAACATAGTTTATGTAGTAATTATCGTTGCTTAATTTTATTTTATAGACGTTGTAGAGTTTTATAAGTAATTTTATGTTGTGCTCGCTGTTAAAAATGTTGGTTATAATGTACAGACAGAGTGCCAAAGAATAAATGATTCCGTCTGTGAAATATGTTGCACATACTGAATTTATGAAACAGTTCTGAGTAAACAAATATATTCGAATTAAATATATGAAGCAAACGCAGAGAAATATTACTACAGAAATAGAATTATACATAATACCATTTGAAGTTATAAAATTGTCATTTATTCTATATCTTGATGTTATAGTAAAATAATTAAATATATTCAATGGTTTCAACATTTCTTGAAATTCTTCACTCAAATAATTACTAAATAATGTATCTTTATATTTACTATTCTGAATATAAGTCATTACGCGTCTTTATTCATTTTTACATTAAGTAATATAAATATTTATTTGGAAAATATCAATGGATATATTGAAATTACAGGTAGGTAGTGTTAAATTATTGAATTGTTAATTTGATTTTCATTATTTGTACAAACTTTGTCACTGTAGATGGCACATCTTTTTAGCATATTCTCAATGATAACTCAATCGTGGAAATAACACACAGGTAAAATAAGGTTATTTATTGGTTTTATTGAAGAATTGTATTTTATTATTTATTTAAATTTCATTAATGTAGATGGCAATTATTTTTGTAGTATCTAATTTTTTTTCGGTTATATTTATCCTTATAGAAAAGGCATAGAGCTTAGACTCTTAATACGGCCATTATCGTTTGTATCGTCTATCATTTTTATATTTTATTTCTTTTTACTTTCTTCAGACCTATATATTTTGAATACAGTCAATCTTATATTTAAGTATGATAAATTATTTTTGTTGTAATAGATGGAAAGTGTTTACAGAATAGGTATTATCACTATGAAGCCTTTGTGGAAATAACACGTAAGTAACCGAAAGGTATCTATTGATAAAGAACAAACACAAGTCGTCAACGAGGCGTCGATCAGTTTATTAAACTATTGATTATACGTTAAGGCTGACGCTAAATTACATTCAATTCCATTATTTTCTTTTAATTCAATAATAGGTATTAAGTATAAATATAAGATAAAGGCGATATTTAAATTTTCTGTTACTTACTTATTATTACTTATACATATAATTAGGAAAGATCAAGGGATATTACCATATCCATTAAGCGTTTTATTTACCATCTACCCACTGCTCTTCAGTTTACGCGTGATCGCGGCGGTTGAAACTGCCGAAATATGTGGTACTCAAATTCCGTGATTTTTCCTATATTTACGTACAAGTTTAAATAAATGTAACAAAATGAATCACTAAAATTGTAACTTTTTCATTTTTCTAAATATATATAGAGTTCCATACTGCTCGATTTTCTCATCTGTGCTGTATGTATAGAATGCAATTAAATAGAACTAGCTTTAAATATAATGAAAATAGTACCATTTGAAAAGTTAATTACTTTTGCTCGCGAGTGTAGTATGTTTAAATTTCTAATCACTTTTTGTTTGAAAGCTACAGTCTTAAGGTGTTTTTCATGAAGATCTGTTCAGGCGTTTGAAGATTATCTGGTTGACGAAAGAATTTCATTAAAATGCTATTTTTACATCATTATACTTGTAAAGCAAACTGTAGTAACACTACTGTATAAGTCCCAATTATACTTAATAGCCGCAAAGGTAACTTAGAGTCCACGGTACACAGCTTGCTGGCATTCAGTTTGCTGAACGAAACGCAGCTCAGTCTATGTATTTTTTTGTAAATTCTTCTCTCTCCTTCTAAAATGTAAAAATCTTTAAATTAATATGCATTGAAGACTAAATATACATTACACAAATGAGCACAACATTTTCACATATTTCACAGAAAGCACCTATACTAATATTGAGTCAGATTATCAAATATTAAATAAGAAAATGTATTATAATGTAACCCAATAAAAGGCAAATAAAAAAGTTTCGTCGTTCTAGCTTCTAAAATTATCAATTTCCATACAGAATTCCAGACAACTCTATCAACAGCTAAAAAATAAACTTCAAACTTCTAGCTTTGAAAATGACGATACTTCCAAACAATCTTTCATTTCCCTTTTCAACCACGCTTTTTCTTTATTTACATTTAATCAACAGCCTCAAAAGACAAGTTTCAGGCTTCCAGCTTTTATATCTATACAACCCTTTTTCGCGTTAAAAAGTAGTCTATGTCCTTTCTCAGGATCTAGATCATCTGTGTACCAAATTTCATTTAAATCTGTTCAGTAGTTTTGCCGTGAAAACGACAGACAAACTGTTATTTTCGCATTTATAATATTGGTAAGGATTTACCTGACAATGTTGTTGAATACATCAGAGTTGCACACGCTGCCTGAATATCATTAAACGTTAAATATATTATCTCGCACTGTGAACTCATCATGACTTGTAACAACATATTCCTGAACATCCACGCCGTTAGACTTACTATTGACGCTATTCTCATCGACTGAAAATATACATTGGAGGTGAGATATCACTAAATTTCAACAATACATGTTACGACCATCCCAAGAGAGAAGACAGAGAACATGATTTTTTAAAATTGATAATACTGAAATAATCCACCTGTCTGCGCTAACGGTACACCCTGGGCACCAGTGGAGCGAAGGCCAAGCCTGGCCAAAACTAATACAAGGTGGTAAATAACAAACTTATCAATTTTTTTGTTTCTTAGAGGACGATAACATAAACATGAAGTCAAGTCATTACATTATATTTATATCTCATTTATTTATCTAAATATACTTACAAAATCTCTTTCGGTGTATAGATCAATAACTATTTGAATGTACAGCAAGCTGTGTACAACGAAGTCAACAACTTGATACGATACCTAGAAATGGGGAAAAATAATAGCAATTACACACAATATATATAAAACGCGAATTAATTTTAATTATTACATATTGATAATATTCCATGTATTAAATTTAAATCAAGAATACTTTTCATGTAATCTAGTTTGTGTTTCTGAGAATTGGGTGCTAATTCTAGTAATAAATTTATGAAGAACTTTGTTTATGTATTTTCTTATTATTGTTGTACACGTAAAAAACAGTACAGTTATTTAACAAATAACTATACTGTACATACATTCGATCTATTATTATATATATTATTGATTTTTAATCACATATTTATTTATGTAGTTCATTGTTATTTAGCACTTCATTTGTACCAGTGGCCGACCCTCGCTCAGGAAGTAACTCTTCTTTAAGCAGTTTTGTATTTATTAACATAACATATGGCATATGTCTTAATATAATAATGTATCTTTCAAACAGTGAAAGAATTTCTCAAATCGGAGTGGTACAGGAGTTTCGTATACTTTCCCCATACCAAGATACGATTGATCTCTCTTTATGACATTACTATAAAGATATATAATAGTACTTACCGGCACTGAAGAGATTTTTTTGCTTAAATTAAAAGCGTCAAATAAATCAACGAATATGTCCAACAACTTCTTAGAGTACTCATTCCTGCTTATTGTGATATCATTTACATCTGTACCTTTAGAATATATTCCAGAAAATTCTATGATTTCTGTTTTCCAAACCGTTAGTTCGTGGTTGATCAACGTCATGATTCTAGTAGAATAAAGGAGATTTCCATCGAAATAAAACAACATAAATGAAACGATATTTTCTATAAAAACAAAATACCACGATAAAGACCAATATATTGAAGAAATTGCCAAGAAATCAATGAAATAAAACGAACACAACATAATGAAACACAACCAATTTGATTTCATATAAATATTGTAATAATTGTCACTTTTTATTTTAATTTTGAACACACTATACAGTTTTACAATTAATTTTATATTATTATTGCTATTCAAAATATTAGCGATAACATTAAGACAAAATCCAAAAGAATACACCATTAAATCTATGAAATAACAGAGACATATACCCTTGACACAGTGGTTGATGTTTATGTGTAATCTAATTAAATAAATGAAGAAATTGAATAAAGAAATTATAAAAGAAATATAATTGAATAATTTCTCGTTTGGAGTAATAAAATTATTGTTTATTCTATATCTCAATGTGAATGTAATATCATTTAGAATGTTAAATGGTCGCAACAGTTTTTGAAATTCTGAGTCTAGGTAGTTATGAATTAATGTTTCTGTATTTTTAATACTATAATCGGTAATCATTTCTTTAAATTGTTTACTGTATGTCAGTATTGTTAGTAATAATATTTCATTTCTATGTACAGTTGTTACTGTAGTAGAGACCGCACTAATATCAATATTACTTTAACCGATTACTTATCATTTATTTAATTGAATCATTCTATAAATTAATGCCTGAGTATCTCGTAATATTTCATTCTGTTATTTTATTAATCACTGTCTGTTCTGTTAGACTTGAAGGACTTTTGACATTATTTTTGATAGATGGATGGACAGAATATGCTTTATTTGAATTTATATATTATTTTATTTTTATGCCTTATAGTTGAAAGGAATATTTTGAAGACAACCTTAGATTAACAGTGTTAACGCTTCGTATTGGTGTTCACACAAATACATCCAGCCTGCCTACTGCACCCCACTACGGCAGTGCGTTCGAAATCGTCACACCGTCCAGTCATTATATTTGTATATTTTTTATTAAGTCAATAGCGAAATCATTTTAAGACATATAGCATTTTTATTTAAAATACAAGCAAAAGAAGCATCTAACTGCCCAACAGATACAATTATTATTCTTAAAATGTTGCATTTAGTAGACTACTACTTTATTAATATACTTAAATGATATATTGTAAAAAATATTTATTAAAAAATAAATCAAAAATGAATTAAGTACATCGAAAAAAGAAGTCAATACGCCTGTGAAATTATAAATAGCAACTTTTTACAGTTAGTAGTTTCTGGGTTCAATCATTTAGTACACGTGGTTATATTTGTGGCAGCTCTTATATAGACCAAACAAAACATTAAAGAGCTGCAAAGCTGTCAAATATTGTAACCATATTATACTATATATATATATATATATATATATATATATATATATATATATATATTTTATTACACAAAAAAATAATTAAAACCTACCGTCCTACCGGGTGGAAAATGGTAACTGTAACATGTATTCCCCGCCTGCGTGGCTATTCCGCAGAACTAAGGTACTTTATAATTTAACTGCCACATCTCCTCCAATTAACTTTAACCCTTGCTTTGCAACCTGCAGGTTACAGACATTTCACAGAGGGCCATCTAGTCCCAATATAAGCAGAACTTGTAACAGAATATTCTTTATATAAATAAACTCAATACAAGCACTTTTTAATAGTCATTTTGTTTCATTCTACCACTGATACGGAACTAGACTAAACACAAGAAGAATGAGCAAGAAAATTGTATGTTGCTTTATAAATAAATAATTTAAAATAACATAAAAAAATGCGATGCCATAATCAACATAGACATCGTTACGCACTCATCCATAGTGCAAACAGATAATATTGTCAGCGCTACGAATTATAAGTTTTTTCTACTATAACATTATTATCATTTATAAACTTTTTGTTTGATTGCTTGAATCATAACATAGCATTGAATAAATTATGTAATTATGGAATAAGAGGAAACGCAAATGATTGGATTAAAAGCTATCTATTGAACCGTGAACAATGCACTGAAACATTCAAAGTTGTTAATGGACATAAAAAAACTTATAGATCTAGAACAATATTAAATAAAATAGGAATACCTCAAGGAAGTATACTTGGTCCATACATTTATATAAATGATTTACCTGACATAACAAAACACAAATGTATTATATACGCTGACGATACTACCATAGTAGTAAAATGTAATAACAAAAATGACATAGAAAGACAAATTATTAATACTTTACAAAGCGTTATAAAATGGTTAACTGAAAATAATTTACAAATTAATTTAAAGAAAACTAAGATAATACAATTTGGTACATATAATTCGAATAATGTGAAATTAAATATTATTTATTGTAATGAATCTGTGGAAGTAGTGGACAATACAAAATTTTTAGGTATAATTGTAGATAGAAATTGTAATTGGAAGTCTCACATAGATGCATTATGTAATAACCTTGACCGATTCGTTTATGCAATAAGAAAACTGCGTTTATCAGTTTCCAAACAGGCTGCATTGAACGCATATCATGGATATCATGGATGTTTCTTCCAAGCTATCCTATGGATTAATAATATGGGGAAACTCTGTGGATGCTACTAGGGCATTTATCGTGCAAAAGAAATGTGTAAGAGCTGTGTGTGATGCCAGAGTAAGAGAAAGTTGTCGATCTCTTTTTAAAAAATTAAACATCCTTCCATTGCCATGTATGTATATTAAAGACATTTGTATATTTGTAAGGGAACATCCTGACTATTTTAAGAAATTAACAGACACAACACTGCGAGTAACGAGACCTAATGATAGACTATACACACCAATGTGTCGATTAGACTTACATAAGAGAAATGTATACTGTATGGCAATCAAAGTGTACAACAATCTTCCAAGAGAGATTAAAGAACTGGGGTCTCATACGTTATTCAAACGCAAACTAAAGAATTGGCTGTCACTTGGTAATTTTTACAGTGTCCAAGAATATTTGAGTGGCACAAGCGCCTTCACGTAATTTGCATGCCTGTATGGTAAATATTGCTGATCAATTTCAACCGATTTCATGTGGCATCGTATTAATTATAGTACTGTACCAATATTTCGCAAATAAATTATTTCATTTCATTTCAAAAAAACTCTTCAATTATATAATAATCACATTAAAATCATTTTAACAGATTAGATAATGTATCTATGTTTTTATATCGCTTGTGTTACTAGATATATTTAAAAACATAATTACATTATTTTTGCTCATAGCTACTTATTATGCATAGTTAACATACAGATCCATACAAACAATCGTACTCAATATGAAATGTTTGTACCACTACCATGCGTGGTATCAAACCGCGACCATTGCTAATAAAGCGGTGTGCTAAACCAATAGACCACCGAGGCCCATTTTTTATGGCAAGTTATTTCAAAACAAACTGCAGTAACACCGTAGTATAAGTTCCAATAAGGCTGAGCAGTCGCTGCGGTAAAGTGGCGTCTACAATAAAAAGTCTACACGGGTTCAATTTGCTGAAAGTTGTGCAAATCAAACGATGTATGTTCTTGTAGATTCTTCTCTCTTCTTCTGAAAACATAAAAACTTTAAATGAACATCTAAAAGTTACTAACTATAAGATTACTTGAATGACGAGCGTGCATGGCAATAGTTGTTCATGCACGGAATTTTCATTAAATGTTAGACAAACACCTTAATAAGTAAGAAATGTAAATTAAAAGGCTATAAAAAAAGAAATTCAATTGAGTTTCTTGGCAGTTCTTCTCAATTGAATCTGTATATTGAACTGGACGATAGGGATACAAAAAATAAATAGACGATATAAAAAAAATACGTTCTAAACCGCCTATAATGTCCTACATGAATAAACAAAAACACAACAAGTTTGAATTAAATTTAGTTGATTAGGTTGGGCTGATAATAACTTCTATTCAGAGCCGTAAAACATGTACAAATACAACAATATACATATAAAAAAAATACAGAATAGAAAGGCTATTTACTATAAGAAATTGTCTTAGAAACTAAAATAAAATATATATATATTGCTGGACAATTCACACAGCGAGATCTAGTCCCAAGCTACGCAGAACGTAGAGCATAGAGCGTTTCATGGATACTAGAAACTGTAAATAACTTAAGTAATGGGTTTAAATTAAAAAAAATTAAAAATTCTTTCACATTTCGAATTGCCCCCCTGTGGAGGCGTGGGCTCCATGTTGGAAAACACTGTGTTAGACCATCTGGGCCGTTATTACCTGTTAATGTGTTTGAGTTCATTAGAGAGGAACACGTGGTTTGGGCGTCGTTAAAATTTGAATATATTTTGTCACACTCCACGCTGATTATGACTTGCAATATATAATTTTTGATAACCCACACCGCTACCATTATTATCGCGAAAATGATGGTGGCTGGCTGAAAATTAAACAAAAAAAAGTATTGAACTACTAGCCGTGGCTGCGACTCCATCCGCGTGGAATAACATTTTTAATTTTTAAGGCCATTTATTTTACAAAAAAGACTGGCATGACATCGTTCTAGCTCAAAAATTACGAATTTCTATACTATCTTTCATAACGTATTGTATTTTACCCCCTTAAGGGTAAAATTTTTCCATATTTTAATGTCATTTATTTATATTTAATCAATAGGCAAAAATAAATTTCTAATTTTTAGCTTTCAAAATAACGAATGTTCCGTACATTTTATGCATTAAAAAGTAGCCTATCTAAGGTTCTAAATCATCTATGTACCAAATTTAATTTAAAACGGCCCAGTAGTTTTGGTGTGAATGCGCCACAGACAGACTTACTTTCGCATTTATAATATTAAAGTAATGATTAACTTACTTACTAGGTGGCGCCATGACTTTGGTACTACTAACTAAAAATACATAAGCAAAAGTGTACAAAGTTATACTTACAACATTATCATTATAATGTACATCTATTCCCATTTCTATATATATCAAACTATGAATGAAAACGTCGACAGCGTGAAACGAGACCTGAAATGTATTTTTCTTATATACAGCGGGGACAAACGCTCATGGCGTCATGGTGTATGGCTCAGATGATGGTAAGTGATTACCGTCGCTCATGAGCAACCAGCAGCCAGCAGAATTACAAGTGCGTTACCGGTTTTTAAGAAGCAATAATCTGAATATTGTATCACTTCGGAAATACCATTACTGAAAGGTGATTCCACAATGTGCTTGGGCGTGACATAAAGTTGCTCAGAAAATCGCACGGTGTAGGACCGTCACTCATCCGGATGATCAGGATGTTATTTTAGTTTCTGGCGGGTCAAACTGATAATAATTCAAAATTGACTGTTTACAACTAGGTAAGTACATAAAATAATAATAGACAATGGTTTTGGTTTGATGCTATGGAATATATGGATATGGAAATAAAACTGATACAATCAACAAACAGGAAAAATAATAATAACGTATGTTACTTATGTTTATATTTCAACAATTAATGGGTCATTTTATTGAATATCTCATCAGCAAAGCCATCACAAAATATTAAAAAAATATTCACTCACCATTACTTGAAATATTTCCTTACTCAAATTATAAGCATCTAATAATTCAACAAATACATCATATAATTTCTTGGAGTATTTATTTCTATTCGTAACATTGTACAAATCTTCGGCTTTCGTGTATATTCCAGAAAACTCCTTTATTTCAGACTTCCAAACACTTAGTTCGTGATTGATCAATGTTATTATTCTAGTAGAATAAACAACATTTCCATCGAAACAAATCACCATAAACGTACAAATTAATTCGAAAACAATGAAATACCAAGGCAGGTATGAAAACAATAAATATAGAGATATAATAAACGAAATAAAATAAAAACTAAACAATACGAAAATCCACAGCCAATTGATTTTAGTGTACGTTTTGTAATAACTATCATTTATTGACTTGGTTTTATAAACACCGTACAGTTTTATTATTAATTCGATATTGTAATTGCTATTATTAATATTGCTTACAATATTTAAGAAGAATCCAAATGAAAAAATAATGCCATCTACTAAGTAACTTAAGCATATTGATATAATAAAACAGTCTAAAATACTTGAGTAAATTCTAAATACATATAAACAAAAAATGGCAATAAATATTACGAAAGAAATATAATTGAACAAAATTCCATTAGGAGTTATGAAATTGTCTCTTATTGCGTATCTCGATGTAAATGTAACATGGTGTATAAGATTTAACGGGCGTAACATTGCTTGATATTCTTTATCCAGATAGTTACTGATTACAGCCTCTGTTCTTTGACTGTTGTATTTGTACACCATTTCTTTCTTTTTAACGATTACTATAGAGCTGATTGTTGTTCGAGTAGATAGTAGTTCAGTCAATTACTTAACAAGTTTATGTAATTCGTGGAATGACCGGTATTGTCAATTTTACTTTACCCTTATTTCATTAGCGACTAGTGTAGTGACCCGCCCCTACTGCGCGCGGATAAAAGAATAGGCATCTTAAGCCTAACCGTAACTTATTATATATTATATATTTTTTTGTTTATTTATACGGTGAAGGTTTTATTAGAAATATTCGCTACAATGATCATGTTAATAAATAGTTTGTTAATTCCCTTTATGGAATTGACCGACCTATCCTGGCTTTGCAGGGATATATTACAAATCTTTGAATATCTGGGCTTGTAGAACAAGACACATACACACAAAAACATACATCTATTATACATATAAACTTTCCCCTTGAATCATCCTATCTATTGCTGAAAACTGAATTAAAATGCTTTGCGTCATTTAAAAGATATAAACGAACAGACATCGTATATTTAATCATACAAATGTATTGAACGAATTGGGTATCTACAAAATTAATAGTATAGTATAATATTACGATGGTGGCAAATAAACATACGGCCCATCTAATGTAAATTATAAATATCCGTAGCCTATTTGGGCTATAATAAAAAAATATGACTATTCCAAAGTGTATTGAGTTTATTTGAATAAAGAATATTTATTCAAATAAATTATTTCTATTTCTTCGCACCGGTGTACATGTAAGTAGAGAGTGATTCAAGAGGAAAGTTTATATTTATAATACTTACCTGCTGCTGAAAACTGTAATTAAAATCCTTTACGTTGGAATCGAACGAGATAGTATAATAGAGAAATGTACCAATAGATGGCGTTAATAAGTTTTATTGATTTTCCTACATCTGGATGTTAAGTATAAGCGTTTTGTTAAATGTACAATAATATGGAAATATAAAACAACCGGTTTGGAATTATTTCTGAAGTTTAATTTATTCTTAATCTAATCTTAGTGAACTCTTGGTATCCGTGGATAAACTTATTAAGAACCACAATTTGCATAATAATTAAATAGAGTACGTGAAACAAAAGACTGTTGAAACTGAATTAATAGTAGCATGTTTATTTTATGTGTAAGTAATATTAGTGTTTTAAATGCCTAGGTAAATCGTTTTTTACATAAATTTTATAAAATGTAAATTTTTTACGCTAGATGGCGCTGTAAATATACAATCTTCAGTACTGTTTTCTATGTTCGGTTGGTTTTCTATTTATAATTAGAAAAACATTGAATAGATAGACATGCGCCATATATAATTAAATTATACAATATTATAACAATATTTGAGCACATAACAAAGAAAACTTTTGCTAATTTACACGATAAGTTTAAAAGTTATAGAAACAGCTACATATACATTTCATTTGAACGATATACAGGTATGAATATTTCGTTTATTTATGAATTTCTTACAGTTATATGTTTTACACATTTATATAATATATATATATATATATATTCCTATATTATGTAATTCTTACTTTTTACGCCATCTATTGTCAAGTAGGAAATATAACTTAACGAAATGTAAAGTTTCAAAATTGAAAACAAATTTATAATATATTTATATTATATTTTACATTATATATAAATATATTGAATTTGACTTAAGTTTGACTTTGACAATATTTATTAATTATTTGACAATATTATAAATTAATTAAATGCAGTTTTAAGTGCTGCATACCGCCATCTATATTATTCAAAGCATACTACATGCCCGTACTTCTGAGATTGCGCTGTTTGCGTGCGCTGCGCTGATAAAAACAATTAATTAACAGATCACTATTACCAAATGAGACGGTAATTATTTAATTATTCTTTATTAATAATTTTTATTATTATATAGATAGATATATTGTTTATTTGATTGTTATTAATCACACAAGGTTTACAAGTTTATGTCATTATGCGTGATCCTGCGCAATACAAATTGTAATTTTAATTTTAATTAGGTTTATTATTTAAATTTAAATTAGGTTTGAATATATATGGTTTTAACATGTTTGAAAACAAAAACCCTAAAATAAATTTATATAGTAACTAAAAACGGGTATACCGCCATCTACCCATCAAGCAGGCAAACTTTTATATAAACTGTAAGCGGCACAACTCAAAGAGATAAATGTTCGTCAGTTGCGTGTGATCTGTGCCGCTTTACCGTCTGTGTGATTCCCCGGTGTGATTTAATATTCAGTAGTCCGCCATTATAAGTCGTACAATGGGAAGATAAACAAATAAAAGTAATAAATTTTTGAATCATGGTTATAATTTGTTATGAAACGTATTCATAGAGGACCTAATACGTGCATGTGTTCTTAAATTAATAAGGTAGGTAGGTAGGTATAGGTAGGTATGTATGTATGTATGTATGTATGTATGTGGACCCACCTAATCAGAAAAATGAGCAGTACCACCTTTGAACGGTTGCAACGTTCCACCGTTACACCGTTCAACGGTGGTTAGTAAAGTTAAAAATTGATTTAATTCAACGAAGACATAAATAGATAGAGTAGAACAGTTGGAATACAAATTTAGATTCAATTCTAAATTCATTCAATTCAATTCGATTGAATTAATAATAATAAAACACTTCACCGTTTCATCCGTTTCAACGTAGAGAGTAGAACGCTTGTTTATTTTTTTCACACACAGATTTCACACAAATCTCTCTACCTATATCTATCTATATTATAGGTCTATCTATATACTGTTACATGTTGTCTGTTGTACATTGAAACAATCATCTGGCATTTGTGTGTACATACATATATAAGCTTTCATCGGTGTCAGTCGAGGTGAAGTCGTTGAAGTCAGGAAAATCTAAAAACAAGAAAGAATAGTATCTGAATAACAAATAATAAAATCAATTTTTAAACTTAACTTTAATTATTAAACATAACATGCAACTTTAAAACTATAAAAACATATTATAATTAATTGTTTAAAGCACTAGTTAAAAAACAATTTTAACATACCTGTTTATATGGTATAATTATATATAATTGAAAAGTCAAAGCCTTATTTCTTATAAAACAAACAACAACAATAGCACGTTGCTTTGTTTATTTTTAAGTTTCCCTGCTTGTAAAACTTCTCTTCATCAAAAAAGTTGCTATTTAATGGCCATAAAAATATATAATAAAATTGACCATAAATTCTTTTAAATACCAACTCCGAAATTGGCTAATTGACAATTGTTTTTATACTATAAATGAATTTTTCGCTAAAATATATTTGTATAATATTGATTGACACCTAACTAAAATAAATGTCACGTATCTATCTATATTTGACATATATAATACTTACAATTTCTAAACGTAAATTCATTAATTAAATTTTTGCATGCCAAAACAATGGCGAAATATGTGGACAAATAAATACATTTTCATTAACATATTTTCTAGTGTTTTAGAGATGACAAGGAACGTAAAATTCAAATAGAGAATGGCAACACTGTCCACACAGCAAGCAAAATTGCCAGTATACGATAACGTTTCAATCTAATATCACAGATAATATAATATTACATACAGATACCCCATCCCATACAAGAAAATGGTTCCTTCCTAACTCGGGCTATTCTTCGGGCTATTTTATTTCGCCGCCGTAGGCGCTAGATGTCGCTATATCTGAAGCAGTTCGGATTACTAGTGGGTGATTAGTAATAAAGCATGAAAATAGATGGCAGAGAATTCGGTCTACATGACATCTGTTTTGACATCTGTTTTAACTGTATCGAACTCCTGATTGGGTACAATCGAAAATTCAATGTAGGTATAATATTGTTCGCTGACAGTCTACAGACACGGCTAATGTACCTATGTATCTACATATGTACTATGTTACAGTTATTTTTACATGCCTACTTTTTTTCTCCCGACGAAGATATGTCGTAACGCGTCTGCACTAAAATCGGGCTATCGGGCTAATAGCCCGATTTTATTTTTTTACGGTTTTTTTTTATTTAAATTGTTATGTGATAGTGATAGATTTTAGCTATAATCAATTGATGTGCATATGGGTACCTCATATAATTTTCAGTGTATAATTATTTTTCAATATGTAGTTAATTATGGTAAACTGGCAATTTGTAAAACTGAAAACCATCAATCTGTTATATGTAGGTTCTTTCAGGGATACTACATCGGTGCTAATGACATGTACATAGGTACTTATTTTGATGTTATACCTATTTGTAGAACCTTCGATATCTACAAACTACGCCTTTACTGCTAGTTTTTTGGTATTTATGTAAGTTGTTATTCAGTTGAAATTAAGCTGCGAAATTACAGGATATTTGGACATACATATGTAACATCTATGTTCTCCGGCATGATAATGTATGCGGGATATAGAGGGCACGACATGATGTATTTAATAATATACGTGGTTGGATGGATCGTCAGCTTATTTACCATTTCAGTTAATAATAGTAGGTAGTAAGTAACTTTTGACAATATGGATGAAGGAGGGTAACGGTGATGATGATGAGATCAATAATGACTGTTGACGATAGTGACGGTGGTATTTACATTTATGACCACCATAAAATTCATCATTGGCAGTATTCTCAACATTATCATCATTGTTCATCATTGTGATGATTGAGATCAAATTAATTAATTGATTAAAAAAATAGCAAGTATTAGGTAGGTACTAAGTCCTTATATGACTTAAATACAAGGTTCTGGGATGCTGTGATATACTACAGTCTCTAGATTTTGTTTCTTATTAGTATTCCACGACCAAAGTAGACTATAGACAGAGAAATATAGATTTACACAAAGTTTTTTGATGTAAATGGGAATTATTATACACATTGCATTAAAAAATATACATATATGATTACCATCTAATACAAAATCATTATGTAGTAAATAATTCCTGACATTTTAAATCGAATGAGGTGAAACTAACATTGCATGAACACAACACCACTTGAAGATCATAACATTTTTATTTCAGGTAACAAAACACTTTTAAATAATTTATTAATCACAGAATAAACAATTGTTAATAATTTACAATAATATTTCTTTCACTGCTTGTTATTTTTATATTATATTCCAATCATTTCATAATTAATTCCTGGTACACAAAATATTCCTGGATTTGTTGATGAAGCAATATAATAATAATCATGTGTTTAAATCATAAACTTATTTGCAGTCGGTTACACATAATATAATTACTTGGAATTTCTTCTCATCACTAGTGCATTGCTTTACTATTACTTATTTAATTATATTATTAATAGTAAAATGTTCATATGTATATACATATATATTTCTTATTCTTTTGAACTCCTGTTCTTCACAGTAAAAATGTCTGTATTTATCTTCATCTGAAGGACTAGGAGATTTAGAATATCATCTCTTATTTGTTTAAACTTTGTTCAGTATTAAGTTGTTGATGTCAGGAAAATCTGAAAACAATATCATATACCATGTTACATTTTCATGAACTTACATGAATGAATTTACATGAAAGTAACTAAACTGTAACCTTATTAGCACAATAAACATATTATTCATACATCATATTCATTCAGTTCTAATAAAATATAAAAATAATACTACTGTTTAGTACTTTATTTTGATTAACAATTTTCAGTATTTTCTCAATCAATCAAAAATTATAAAATCAGTGTTAGTTTTTTTTTGAAGTTACATTCATAACAATAATAAAAACATAATAATACCACATTAAAGCGGTCACCAAGTACATATGTTTATTATATTTTAATATGAAAGATACACACGCTACATATGCAAGTTTTTAACAACTTATAGTTATACCTGGTATAAGATAATCCTCAAAGACACGATAGTTTACTAAATATGTATTTGTAGTATTTCTTAGACACATTTAAATTATTGAGTTTGACAAAAAAATAAGAAGTTCAATGAACTCTGAACAGGAACAATTCAGTACCTACTCGTAACTTAAATGATGAAAAAAGAGAAAAAATCCAATGCTAGTGAAAATATGTTTTAAGCATTTGACTTAAAGTCGTTTATCCTATTCTTTTATTCCTATATTTTACATTTTTAACATTTCATTTACATATGTTGCCAGTACTCGTTGTCATTTCGTTGTCGATATTTTTATTTGTAGTATTTCGATATAATAAAAAAATATGGACCAACCTACGATTTTAAATCGATATTTTTATTTGTGATGAAATCTAATAATATAAATTATGAATAACCTACACTCGAATGGAGATATTAAAAAACTAATTATCATGAATAGTAGGTACAAGGATCAGTAATATGTATATCATAGTATTATGAATGATTATCGTTTCAAAACCTTGTACAATTTAGTAAAGTTGAAAATATCCTTCTACAAAAGCAAAAGTTTCTTATGAGTATTTTTAAAAATTCGAGGATCCTCATATTTAGCTATCAATGTCAGTAATTTATGTAGATACCATATAACACTTGTTTATAGAGGTTTCATAAAGGTATAGCTGACCTTATATACTCTATACCACATTCAATTCTCATTCATTAAATTACAATAAGTAGGTATTTATTTTTTTTAATAGAAGAACTATGTCACTAATGTCATTAATTGCTATAATTACCAGGGTGACCGCGTGGAGGTTGATAAAATAGAGTACACAGATAAATATACTGTATAGTACTTGCATACCTGTCAAAATCTCTCTATTTTGCCGTCGTCGAGTAAAAATTATGCATTGCAATTCGTTCCAAATAAGAGTATAATACAAAATGATGAAATTTTACTGTTTGCAAAGACTATGTAATTAAAAGCACCACCGAATAATGCGTTGTAATAAGTATCTTGTTATCGATTATTCGAAAAAATCGATAAATCTATGCATTTATTTTTAATATGGTAACACTTTCTAAATAAGTATTATTGGAATAATATGGTTTTCTTGTTTAGCTGTTTTATACTTACTTAAACTTTTTTTATGTTTAATTTATCATAATAATATAGTAAGTACTTATTATTTGAAAATATAAAATAAACATTTAAAATACGGCGATACAAATGATAACAGCGCCATCTATGAAAGTATTTTGGAAACAATAAGCCCCAATTAGCAATGATTAAATTGTAAACAAATACAGGGCAACAACAAAATGAGTAAATATATGAAAATTACTTTTCAAAACGCATTATTTCATTTTAACATCTATATATGACTTTTTAAAAATAGATTAAACATTTTTAAAAACATAGTTTTGGGTTTTAAACGATTACAAAACAATGTTGAATTCCATTCGATACCAATGACGCCATCTAAATCCGTTTTTCGAACTAAAAATGGCTACTATGCCATTTTATCAGCCCACTGCTAATATTAAGTAATTAAAAAAAAAAAACAGCTCAAAAATATAACAATCTTTTATTTTCTAATGTTTTAGAGACGACAAGGAACGTAAAATTCAAATATATTATATATTTTCCTTATGTGAACTAAAGAGTTATTAACCAAATACATTCATTTAATAGAGAATGGCAACACTGTCCACACAGCGAGCAAAATTGCCAGTATACGATATCGTTTCAATCTAATATTAAGTAATCTAAAAAAAAAACATCTCAAAAAATGCGGTACAATAGAATACAATAAAAAAATAAATCAATCAAATGTATTGATGAACAGACAACAGAGTTCTTAACAAAATACAATAATTTAATAGAGAATGGCAACACTTTTTTTTTTTACTTGTTGACTTTTTTAATTCGCAACATATAAATAGGCTCTTAATTATCGATAATTATCAACAAATCGATGCATTTATTTCAAAAGTAATTGGAACAACCAACCGTTGTTTTCTATCTCTTTCTTTTTTTTTTTGTTTTCACCATATTTTAATTACATTACAGTTGTACCACCACAAGAATGTGTTAATTGTCTTCTTATGTCATCTTTCGTTCTCTATGATATGATACATACATTTTTTTGTGCCATAAACTAAACCAACAAAGTACAGATCAATAAATAGTTTATGGTACTTATTGATTATTTTTTATGTATTTACATAATTCATGAAAATGTGGACACGTAATGCAAATCGATAATTATAGACGAATCGATGAATCAGTGCATTTACTTCAAAAATAATTGCAAAAAGAGTTGTTTTCTTTCTCTTTCTTTTTTTATTTATATTTAATTTAACATTGTTTTAGTGGTACAACTGTAATGTAATAATTACAGTTGTACCACTAAAATAATGTTAAATTTCTTATAATCTCATATAAAGTGTATTGTCTATGATATGATACATTTTTTTTTTTTTTTTTGTTTTGTGCAATAAACTAAATAACACAGATCAATAAATGGTTTATGGTACGAAAAATGTATTTCAAATTACGATTTAGATATAATTATCAATATAAAATACATACATATGTGTAATGTGATTGTTTACCTCTTTTAGTTTTTAGTATTTAACTTTGGCAAAAGAACTTTACGCCGAGCCATCAATCGTCGTCCGACTCAACAGACAGAGGACAGAGTATACATATGTATGTAGTATAGAAGAAACAAAAAAAATGTCGTTGGTCTGTGACTGTCAAGTGAGTGAGTGAGTGTGCGCGCGAGTCGGTCGCCATGTGAATGTTTTTTTTTTGTTTGTTAATGAATAATATATACTAAGTACTGTATTCGTTTGTGCTTACATGTCCACATATGCATGTCGATGTGAAAACAAGAAATGTCCTCCTCGTATCACAGCTACTGATCCTGATGATGAGATGAAAAGGAAAAATCTACACCTAGGTGACGCCTAGGTAGACATTTTATTTTAACTGTTTCACGTCTTCTTTTAAAATGCAACGCTATATAAATACTAAGTGCCTTCTGAGTGCATAGAATACAATTTATTTGCTTCATAACATAAATTGTGCAAGATTTGTTTGGTGTTTGTCACAAAATGCAAGCTTATAGGGGTTATATGATTTTTGCATCACTTTTTTATAACTGTTTCCTCATATATGTGTACATTGATATGCCAGACAGTGCATCCCAAGCTTGTTTTGTTTGTTTGTTTGTTACGCAAGCTGTTCTTGAACTCTTGATGAACTACTCTTATTCATTCAGTGCTATTAAAGCCAAAAAATGATGTGAGTTTGCTTCTTGGAATTTGATATAATTTCTTTAAGGTCCTGCCGCCTGCCGCCTGCCGCAATCGGAGAGCGACCATCGTAATAAGTTCAAGTACCAGATGCTGCAACCACAGGACACAGCTTCAGCCAACACAACACACATATCTCCCTCCTGTCACCGTGATGAAAAGTCAGTAACTAACTACATATATATTAAATTAACTATAATGGAATGTTTCAATCGCGCCAGGTAGCTACAGTGTTATTAATCCACATCCACTCACTTCACTAACAATATAATATAACAATATTATTGCTTAGGTTATGTATGTCTCGATGAGTTGCTTTTCACGCTGGCCGTGGTGCTTGCCGTTCATGTAAATAAATATGTTGGTGGTATATATAGTATATTCTTGTGCTGGTCTGTTTATTAAATAATATAGGGTAATGTTATAGTTTTATTTGTGGATGTGTCCTGTGATTTCATTCTGTATGAGTATTTCATTAATATATGTACAGAGTATATACATACATAATCTGCAGAACACAATATTTTTGAATGATGATTATTGATATTCAACCAGTAATTGGTACAACACAACTTCTTATAATAGAAAATATATTACAATTATTAAATTATAAGTGACAGTGGCCTTAAGCTTTAATTACATACCAAGTTTTGGTTAATTACAAATCAATATATTATTTTGCATTATTATTATTGCATTAGAGGGGTAAATTGTAGTTATTTCATTTAAATAATCATATCATGTAATCAATTAATCATAATTTATTTAAATACATACATGGTTAAACTGACTGTTTCACATCTGTTAGACAGTTACATAGTATACATCAAAACTAGTAACTTCTTATCTTCTTATCTGCTGATATATGTAGAATAAAAATTACATATAATTTGGTAAACTTTGTTTATGTGTAATATTTTGTACAATACATATTTTGTATCTCACTGTGGTGTTCATTTATAAATTTACAGAGTACCAGACACACACCAATGTGTATGATGACAGATGACTGCAAGTGAAAGAAAGAACAGCAGCAATAGACAGAAAGAAGATCTTGGAGAAGCTCTGGATACGGAGATATTGAATGAATAAAAAAAAAAGATTAGCCTAAGTTATACCACCTCCTCCTCCTCCATTTATGTACTAGTAAAGCTATCTATAAGCATAAGGGATCCATAGATTGGCGAAAACAAACAAACAGACAGACAGACAGACAGACAAATGTTTTGTTTTTTATTTAATTTGTACATCCTATATTCACATATGTATAATTATTACTAGAAAAGCTATTGATTTGAAGTTACAAACAGACACTCAATTTGTATTTATAGATTACTAGCTGTCCCGGCAAACATTGTTTTGCCATACAAAAAAAAAAAATTTAGGGTTGTGTATGTATTTAATGTAATGACTCTTAATAAAAAAAAAATACTGTTAGGGGTAGTTGCCGA